>NC_069503.1:334581733-334856733 GCF_027579735.1 Bombina bombina
CCATGTCTTTGAAGAAAAAACACAAGTTGTATGCAAAGATTGAGCTAGTACCCAGATATTGTCTAAATAAGGAAACACCGCAATACCCTGCTTTCTGATTACAGATAGAAGAACACCGAGAACCTTTGAAAAGATTCTCAGAGCTGTTGCTAGCCCAAATGGAAGAGCGACAAATTGGAAATACTTGTCTAGAAAAGAGAATCTCAGAAACCTATAAAGATGTGGGTGAATCAGAATATGAAGATAAGCGTCCTGTAAGTCTATTGTGGACATGAAATGACCTTGCTGAACAAAAGGCAAAATAGTCCTTATAGTCGCCATCTTGAAAGTTCGGACTCTTACAAAATGATTTCATGTTTTCAGATCCAGAATTGGTCTGAATGAATCCTCCTACTTTGGGACAATGAACAGATTTGAATAAAAACACAAACAACTGGAACAATCACTCCTGAAAGCTCTAGGTCTGAAACACACTTCAGAAAAACCTGAGCCTTCACAGGGTTTGTTGGAACATGGGAAAGAAAGAATCTTGGGAAGTCTTATTTTGAAATCTATTCGATATCCCTGAGAAACAATATCCTGAATCCACTGATTTTGGACAGAATCTGCCCAAATGTCTTGAAATAATTTTAGTCTGCCCCCCCACCAGTTGAACTGGATTGAGGGCCGCACCTTTATGCAGTCTTAGGGGCTGTATTTGGTTTCTTATAAGGCGTGGACTTATTCCAATTTGTGGATGGTCTCCAATTGGAACCAGAGGCCTTAGGGGAAGGAGTGTTTTTTTTCCTTAGACTGACGAAAGGAACAAAAATGATTGGGAGCTTTAAATTTATCCTTAGATTTCTTATCTTGAGGCTGAAAAACTCCCTTAAACCCAGTGATAGTGGAGATAATAGAATCCAATTGAGAACCAAATAAATTATTACCCTGAAAGGATAAAGATAGTAATCTAGATTTAGACACCATATCAGTATTCCATGATTTGAGCCATAAAGCTCTCCTAGATAGAATAGCTAAACACATATATATTTAATATCAATCTTAATAATATAAAATATAGCATCAGAAATGAAATGATTAGCATTTTGAAGTAAAAGAAAAATGCTAGTTAAATCAGGATCCGATAACTGCTGTGCTAGACTATCCAACCAAAAAGTTGAAGCAGCAGCAACATCAGCTATAGCGATAACAGGTCTAAGAATATAGCCAGTATATAAATATGTGTTCCTAAGATAATATGCAATCTTCCTCTCTAAGGGATCCTTAAAAGAAGTACTAGCTTCCATAGGAATTGTAGTATGTTTGGCAAGAGTAGAAATAGTGTCATCAACCTTAGGGACTCTAAATTAGACACAGGTAAAGGATACAATTTCTTAAACCTTGAAGAAGTACCAGGCTTAGACCATTCCTTAGTAATCATATTAGAGATAGCATCTGGAATAGGATAAACTTGAGGAGTAACCTCAGAAGTCTTAAAAACAGAATTCAAACGTTTGCAATTCTTGTTATCAAGAGGACTAGATTCCTCAATACCCAAAGTAAACAATACTTCCTTTAACAAATAATGGATATATTCCATCTTAAAAAGAAAAGAAGATTTATCAATCTCAGAGTCTGAAGTAGGACCCTCTGAGCCAGAAAAATCCTCATGCTGTTGGTCAATACAAACTTCATCAGAATTATGAGAAGTAGGAAGACACCTTTTATGTTAATTTAAAGGCAGAATAGCAGTCATAGCCCTCTCTATGGCTGCAGCAATATCATCTTTTATATCTACAGGAATATCATGTACATTTGACTGTGAAGGTTTAACAGTAGATGTATTTGTACTTACAGAAACTTTATCAGCATGAAACAATTTCTCATAACAAGTGCCACATACTTGAGCTGAAGAAGGAAGATCAGCCAATTTACAACATACACACTTAGCTTTGGTAGATTTGTTTTCAGACAACATGGTTCCTACAGTAACATCAAAATATCCAATTTCCACAAAATAGCAGTTTCAGGAATGGGAACAAATGCTTATATGAAAAACAAAAGCAAATATCATAGCCCTCTGTAACAAATGAAAGCAGAGAGCACAAGAGGGATAGACTTAATATAACAAATGCTAAGTAAAAACTTTTGGCGCCAAGGTTAACAAGAAATGACACAATTTGCATCATAATAGGCTCAAGAAATGACGTGACTCGCATCACAACAAACACAACCTTTGCGCCAAAAATATTTGCGCCAAAAATGACGCAATAAATAGAAGTATTTTGCCCCATCGCGAGCCTAATTTGCCTGTAAAATTAGAAAAAACAGACCAAAGTTACAACTAGCTGAAAACTCAGGTAACTAAAAAATATACTAAATTTCTCCCAAACATAATTTTCAATGCTGAAACTGTTAAGGCTGTGACACACTGCAAGCAGAGCGGTGCGCAGCGTGTAGATGCGGCTGTGCGCGCTCAGTGTGTCCTGCCTGTGAGGTCACGTAGCTGAGCGCTCAGAGATTAAATATTTTAACTTCCAAAGTGATGAGACGTGGTGCGAAGCAGCTACTTTGCCTCGCACTGCATCGCTTGCAGTGCGTCACAGCCTTTAGATGCAAAGGGAAATAAACATAGACCTGACTCATGACAAATATATGCAATCTATTTTTAAAAAAAATATAAAGTGCCAGACATAGCTGAGATTGTCTTAACAAAAGATATATACTTATCTGAAGACACCCATCCACATATAGCAGACAGTCAAACCAGTACTGAAACATATAAGCAGAGGGAATGGTAGTGGAGTATAATGTCGATCTGTAAAGGGAGGTAGCAGATGAATCCCCATGACCGAATTTACAGAGAGCCTTAGAATAGATTTCCCATAGGTGAAAACATGGTATCATTAGGGAAATACTCCCTCACATCCCTCAAACAAACACTGTACTTTGAGAGGAACTAGGCTTCAAAATGCTTAGAAGCACCTTTCACAGAAGAAATCAAGCATGACTTTCTTCACCATCCACCTACGAAGGCAAAGTTTGTAAAACTGAGGTATGAGTGAGGTGGGAGGTAAAGTTATAGGCATTTTGAGGTTTTGGAAACTTTGCCCCTTCCAGGTAGGAATATATCTCCCATACGTCACTAGCTCATGGACTCCTGCCACTTACATGAAAGAAATATGATACAGTTGTGCTCATATGTTTACATACCCTGGCAGAATTTATGATTTCTTGGCTATTTTTCAGGGAATATGAATGATAACACAAAAACTTTTCTTTCACTCATGGTTAGTGTTTGGCTGAAGCCATTTATTATCAATCAACTGTGTTTACTCTTTCTAAATCATAATGACAACAGAAACTACCCAAATGACCCTGATCAAAAGTTTACATACCCTGGTGATTTTGGCCTGATAATATGCACACAAGTTGACACAAAGGGGTTTGAATAGATATTAAAGGTAATCATCCTCACCTGTGATCTGTTTTCTTGTGATTAGTGTGTGTGTATAAAAGGTCAATGAGTTTCTGGACTGCTGACAGACCCTTGCATCATTCATCTAGTGCTGCACTGACATTTTTCATTCTCAATGCCTTGGATATATTTTTATATCCCTTTCCTGTTTTATACAGTTCAACTACCTTTTCCCGCAGATCCTTTGACAATTCTTTTGCTTTCCCCATGACTCAGAATCCAGAAACGTCAGTGCAGCACTGGATGAAAGATGCAAGGGTCTGTCAGCAGTCCAGAAACTCATTGACCTTTAATACACACACACTAATTACAAGCAAACAGATCACAGGTGAGGATGGTTACCTTTAATAGCAATTCAAACCCATTTGTGTCAACTTGTGTACATATTATCAGGCCAAAATCACCAGGGTATGTAAACTTTTGATCAAGGTCATTTGGGTAGTTTCTGTTGTCATTATGATTTAAAAAGAGTAAACACAGTTGATTGATAATAGGGATGGGCGAATGTGTAAATTTCCGAATTCGAATGTTATTACCGAAATTCAAATTATAAATCCGAATGTTGATAAGAATGAATATTCTTAAAAATTCTATAATTGAATGCTATTTACAGTTTTCGAATGTCACTTTCGAATTTGAATGTTTATAATTATATTGAATGTCCACATTCGAAATTTCTAATTTTACATTCTATTTAACTAATACTATTCAGGAGTTCAATAGTTCATGTGGTAGGGAGGGAATCTAGTAAATTGATACATAATAGATACAAATATATCATTTCGAATGATTCTATATAGAATATTGCATAATTTGAATATTACATTTAAAGAAAGCATTACTACTGACCACACTTTCTGCTTTTTAAACAGTACACACATATAGATACACATACATACGTATACAAATATAAATTCAAATTTTTCAAAACAAATATTTTTGAATGTAATCGTAAAATCGAAACCGAAAATTCGAAAATCGAATGTTAGAATGTTATGTAAACATTCAAAATTCGATTCGAATGAACTAATGTGTTAAAATTCGTTTCATTTTTCCAATGGTGCGAAACATTCGCCCATACCTAATTGATAACAAATGGCTTCAGCCAAACACTAACCATGAGTGAAAGAAAAGTTTTTGTGTTATCATTCATATTCTCTGAAAAATGTCCAAGAAATCATAAATTCTGCCAGAGTATGTAAACTTATTAGCACAACTGTATATATAACAGGGGTTGTCCTCTACAATACATTACAACAATTAAGGGCTAGATTACGAGTGGAGCAGTAATTTGAGCTCCAGCATCAATTTACAAGTTAAAAACCCACATTTTTTCTTGTGTGATTCAGAAAGAGCATGCTATTTTAAGCAAGTTTCTTATTTACTCCTATTATCAATTTTTATTTGTTCTCTTGGTATCTTTATTGGAAAAGTCAGGAATATAAGCTTAGGATCCGGGCCATTTTTGGTTCAGTACCCTGGGTAGCACTTACTGATTGGTGGCTACATACAGTATATATATATATATATATATATATATATATATATATATATATATGTATATATATACTGTATATATAAATATACTGTATATCTATACACATCTTTAGACATGTATATGTATTTAATCTCTATGTTAAAGCCCTTTGCAGTCCTTTTTTTCTAACACCTGAGACCTCATATCTTTGAGACCCTATAATTTTTTTTTGCAATATTTTTTTTTAAATATTTTTTACCAGACGGTTTTATTATAATTGTGCTTTAAAATGTATTTTTGAAGTGGTTTTTTTTTTCACTTTTTAGTCGATCATAACAATTAACTAGAGCTCTGAAGTTGCGCTATCCTGATGTGAGTTAAATGAAATTTTCTCGCTCTAACATGTTTACTTTCAACTTGCAATATGCGCGCTACTTCTGACATGCGCAATGAACACGTGTGTATGTGCATGTATTTGTGTGCTTGTATGTGTGTTTGTATATGTGTGTATGTGTGTGTGTGTGCGTGTATTTGTATGCCTGTGTTTGTGTGCGTACGTGTATGTGTGTATGCACGTATATGTGTATGTGTGTGCGTGTATGTGCATGTATTTGTGTGCTTGTATGTGTGTTTGTATATGTGTGTATGTGTGTGTGTGTGCGTGTATTTGTATGCCTGTGTTTGTGTGCGTACGTGTATGTGTGTATGCACGTATATGTGTATGTGTGTGCGTGTATGTGCATGTATTTGTGTGCTTGTATGTGTGTTTGTATATGTGTTTGTGTGTGCGTGTATGTGTATGCCTGTGTTTGTGTGCGTACGTGTATGTAAGTGTATGTGTGTATGCACGTATATGTGTATGTGTGTGCGTGTATGTGCATGTATTTGTGTGCTTGTATGTGTGTTTGTATATATGTGTGTGTGTGCGTGTATGTGTATGCCTGTGTTTGTGTGTGTACGTGTATGTAAGTGTATGTGTGTATGCACGTATATGTGTATGTGTGTGCGTGTATGTGCATGTATTTGTGTGCTTGTATGTGTGTTTGTATATATGTGTGTGTGTGCGTGTATGTGTATGCCTGTGTTTGTGTGCGTACGTGTATGTAAGTGTATGTGTGTATGCACGTATATGTGTATGTGTGTGTGTGTGCATGTGCGTGCGTGTTTGTGTGCATGTATGTGTATACGCATGTATGTGTATCTATATGTGTGTACAGTTTAAAAAGCAGAAAGTGTGGTCAGTAATACTAAAATATCATATTTTGCTTGCCAGAAACCAAACACACAGTCCAAACCAACCCCCTCACTATTCAACCAACTGTAAACATAGTTGTTGCTTCAAAGCAGCATAACAGTGTCAGCACCCCAGATTGATTGACACTAATATAAACATTTGGAGGAATAATGAGCAGACTTCCTTGGACTGTGAGCTACAGACTTCTTTCTGGCAGAGTTATATATAAAGTAAAATAATTCATAT
The DNA here is from genome assembly GCF_027579735.1 of Bombina bombina. NCBI lineage: Eukaryota > Metazoa > Chordata > Amphibia > Anura > Bombinatoridae > Bombina > Bombina bombina. The sequence goes on from NC_069503.1 coordinate 334,588,148, forward strand.
TAGAACATATTTACATATCTAGAAAAGTTAGGAGTCTAATTTGCTAGGAATATTGGGTTAGGATTTGCAAATTTAATTTATATCCTATTTTTATATATCTTAAACTAATTTCTGATTGCATTGCCATAGACTATGTATAGTAATATTTTATTAAAGCTTCTCAGCCTAGTCCATAAGTAAATTAAAAGTGAGTACTTCAAGTTCTTAGAATTGGAAAAACACAATTTTCAGACTTATATTACTTTAAAGGGTGGGGGGGAATAAACATTTTACAATAAAATATCTAAGTATTCAATGTCCCTTTAAAAGCAGTTCATAAAAAATAAGTATTTCATTTTGATTCACTATCAGCTAGATTCCGAGTTATGAGTGCTATAGGGAAATTAATGAGCGCAACAAAAGTTGCATTATTTAACCCCCTATAGCGCAGCCATTACAAGTTTTTAAAAACCTGGCTTGTGCGTGCGATATGGGGTTTTTAAGCTCCATACCACACCAAAAACAAGCTCTATTTCGACGTGCTTGTGCACACTTTCCCCATAGATATCAATGGAAAGAGCGGGTTAGAAAAAAGTCTAAAACCTTTGATCGCGGAATGAAAAGCTCTGTAACGCAGACCCATTGATGTCTATGGGGGGGAAAAAATACAGTTTAAACCTAACAACCTTATATAAACCCCACGTCTAAACACCCCTAATCGGCTGCCCCCGACATTGCCGATGCCTGCCTACTGTTATTAACCCCTAATCTGCCCTTCCTGATATCGCCGCCAACTAAATAAAGTTATTAACCTCTAATCTGCCACTCCCGATATCGCCGCCACTATACTAAAGTTATTAACCCCTATTCCGCCGCACCCCAACATCGCCCCCACTATATTAAAGTTATTAACCCTTAAACTGCCGCTTCCTGACATTGCTGCAACTAAAGTTATTAACCCCTAAACCTCTGGCCTCCCACTTCACTACCACTAAATAAAACTATTAACCCCTAAACAGCCAGCCCCCACATCGCAACAACCTAAATTAAACTATATTAGCCCCTAAACCTAACCCTAAACCTAAAGTAACCCTAACGTAACCCTAACACCCCCTAACTTTAACATAATTAAAATAGATCTAAATTAAACTTGCAATTATTAACTAAATAATACCTATTTAAAACTAAATGCCTGTGAAATAAAACCTACAGTAAGCTAGCTACAATATAACTAGTAGTTATATTGTAGCTAGCTTAGGTTTTATTTTTATTTCACAGGTAAGTTTGTATTTATTTTATCTAGGTAGATTAGTTAGTAAATAGTTATTAACTATTTACTAACTACCTAGTTAAAATAAATACAAACTTACCTGTGAAATAAAACCTAACCTGCCTTACACTAAAACCTACCATTACAAATAATAACAAACACTAAAATTACAAAAAATAAAAAAAAACTACCATTTCAAAAAATAACAAACATTATCCAAAACAATACATATTATTCCTATTCTAATACCCTTTTAAAAATAAAAAAACCCACCCCAAAATAAAAAATCCTAATCTATAATAAACTACCAAGGGCCCTTAAAAGGGCCTTTTGGGGGCCCTTAAAAGGGCATTTTGTAGGGCATTTCCCTAAATTAATCAGCTCTTTTGCTGCAAAAGAATATAAAACACCCCCTAACAGTTACAAACCCCACCCCAAATTACCAAGGGCCCTTAAAAGGGTCTTTTGTAGGGCATTGCCCTAAGTTAAATAGCTCTTTTGCTACAAAAGAAAATAAAACACCCCCTAACAGTATACAAACCCCCACCCCCCAAACTTAGGGCATTGCCCTAAGTTAAACAGCTCTTTTGCTGCCCAAGCCCTAATCTAAAAATAAAATCCCACCCCAAAACGAAAAAATATATTAGACAAAATAATAAAAAAAAAATAAAAAAAAATTATTACTATTCTAATACCCATTTAAAAAAAAAAAAAACACTCCAAAATAAAAAACCTAATCTAGAATAAACTACCAATGGCCTTTAAAAGGGCTTTTTGTAGGGCATTGCCCTAAAGATAGCAGCTCTTTTTCTTAATTTTTTTTTACAAACACCCATTAACATTACAAGCCCCCACCCCCTCCAAACCCACAAAATAATAAATAGGGCATTTAGCTCTTTTACATACCCAAACCCTAAACTAAAAACACCCCAAAAAAACCTTAAAAAAACCTATCACTAACCCCTGAAGATCCACTTACAATTTTTGAAGTCCCTCTTGAACGATCTTCATCCAGGCGGAAATAAGTCTTCATCCAGATGGCCTCTTCAAACTTCATCCCGGCAGTGAAGTCATCATCCAAGCGGCGAGTAGTCTTCATCCAGGTGGCCTCTTCAATCTTCATCCAGGCGGAATCTTCTATTCATCATCCAATAGAATGAGAGCTGCTTAAATTCTATTGGCTGTTCAAATTGGATGATTCAAATTTTTCAGCCAATAGGAATGCAAGGGACCATCTTGAATCACGTACCTTGCATTGAAGATTCAGTGTATGGCGGTTACCTTATGAAGAGGATGCTCTATGCCGGATGTCTTCAGGATGGACCCGCTCCGCGCTACCGGAATCAAGATTGAAGATGCCGCCTGGATGAAGGTTGAAGAGGCCGCCTGGATGAATACTTCTCGCCGCTTGGATGAGGACTATTGAAGAGGTCGCCTGGATGAAAACTTCTCGCCGCCTGGATGGAGATCGTTCAAGTGGGACTTTTTTTTAGTTTAGGGTTTAGGCAGCAAAAGAGCTAAATGCCCTTTTAAGGGCAATGCACATCCTAATGCCCTTTTCAGGGCAATGGGTAGATTAGAAAAAGAGGGGGTGAGGAGTGAAGCTTAGATCAGACTCAACTTGCTTCCCCAAGTCTGATATGCTCCCAATATCAGATGTGTGAAAGTGTGCAAGGTGAAGGTGGGGAGCGCTCAAAAAGAGCTGTGAGTTGGACTGTATATACATCTGATGAAGGGGCACCACCCAGAAACATCAATGGGGGAGTATCCGAATTTCTAAGAACTATAAAGGAGCTTAAGGAACACACTAGAGTATACAGTCTTGATAAAGGCGCAAGGTACAGCGCTGAAACGCGTAGAAAACGACATCGAGTGTGGATACTATTAGCTCCAGCAGAAGGATTACAGGAACACTCCCCCCACGATCCGGCTACCCGATAGGTCCTCCGTGCACCACGTCAGACGGACATCAAACACACCTGGGTAGGAAGTAGTTGCGGAAGCGACCCAAACGGCGGCACGCCGACGGGAGAAACAACAAACTCAGCTTGTACACAGAAGCACTCTTCCCAGAACCCACGGCATCACAATAAATATCACGGAGGTAAGGGATATCGGAGGTCCGGTTAGGGGGAGTCGAGCCAATTTGTTTTTACCATTGAGACTTTTTAATCTAAGGACTAGTTGTGGCCACAATTTAGGAATATCCTATCAGATATATTACTAAAGAATCACAATATCTGAACTCACTGAAAACCATTATTTTTAAATAATTACACTTTTTCATAGGATATGGACATGCTCTAATATATGCTTTAATTACAAAGATACGGAACATCTTATGAATTGTCTACAGTAACAGTATTTGTATTTTAACTGTTTTAAGTAAATGTTTTTTTTCTAAACTACTGTATATTTTTTTCATTCACTTATAAGTATATTTACAATATTGTATTTACAACATTGTGCTTACACATTACGGATAGAAGTGTTAAGGAATAGGAGTAATACCAGTAGCATCTGATGTGGATGGGAATATTACTAATGCACATATATACACACACTGCACTTCAAACTAAGTTTTAAACAATATATATTGTTACAAAATTGCCGATTAGGAGAAATAATGTTTTAACACGGAGTACACTCTTTTGTAGAACAACACTAGCACAGCGATTAATTTATTTACACTTTAATTTAGGATTTTTGTGAGAAGATTTTAAGGATTTTAAAGAATGGGTAGATTAGGTTTTGTTTAGAGTTAGGTTTTTTATTTTGGGGGGTTGTTTGGGTGGTGGGTTTTACTGTTGAGGTTTTTTTTTAAGGGAAAGGAGCTGATATCTTTGGGGTAATCCCCACAAAAGTCCCTTTTAAGGGCTATTGGTAGTTTATTGTAGGCTAGGTTTTTTTTTTTTATTTTGGGTGGGCTTTTTATTTTGATAGGGATATTAGATTAGGTGTAATTATTTTTTATTTTGGATAATTTAATTTGTTATTTTTCGTAATTTAGTGTTTGTTATTTTTTGTAATTTATTCTTTTTTTTTATTTAGATACTTTGTAATTTTCAGAGTAGTGTTAGGATTTTTTTAATATGTAGTTTAGTTTAATTTAATTGGTAGTTTGTTTAATTTTAGTTTAATAATTATATTGGCTTAATTGTTAGTTTAAACTTAGTTTTTTTAATTTGACAGGTAAGTTTTTTTTTTCAAAACAAGCTTTATTGAAGATAATATGATTACATAACAGAGTCAGAGTACCGTACAATTTCGTACATTTAGAAAAAGTGCATAATCCAGAAGGTTATGGGTAAAGTTCCAAGAAATGTAAGGTAAAGTCCATTTTAGACATAAGGCATGAGGGGGCCCCCGCCAGGTATCGGCAGTGACCTGCCCCATGCCGTAAGGCATTATATGCTGATTGTCCTTAGGTATATTTGCACGGAACTCTGTAAATTGCAGCTTGACTTTTCAACTAAACATTTTTTTGTTTTTCAATATACAAACATAAAGACCATATTTAAATAAACACAAAATAAAAAAAAAATATATATATATATTCAGATACTCATCTAAGACATTTCATCCACGCCAAGTTTTGAGGAGGAGAGGAGACATGTAGTAGAGAAGGAGGAGGTTAAGAAGAAAGTAGAGGACATGGAGGGGGAGAAGAGAAAAAAAAAAAAAAAAAAAGGGGGGAGAGGGTTTCCAGAAGTAGGCTGTTTTGTGCCTGAGTGGCTTGAACTTACATTTGAGAGTTGATGTCTATGTTAACTATTTTGATTAGGGGAGGGGAGTAGACCAGGTAGCCAGCATCATTTCATACGTGGCCATTTGTTTACTTATGATATAATGTAGCTTTTCCAATAATAACAATTCATCTACGGCAGCTCGCCACTCAGAGATAGTTGGCACCTCCCTCGACTTCCACAATCTAGGGATTAGCCTCTTGGCTCCTGTAAGCATGATCAAGAGAAGGGCCCGTTTCTGCCTCTCCACTAAGTCTGGGAGATGCAAAAAGAGGATGGTTTCAGGTGACATTGGTATGCGTGTGTTTAATTTCTCTGATATCTCCCCAATCACCGTCGCCCAGTAGTTTGTCAGTTTGGGGCAGGCCCACCATATGTGTAAAAGTGTTCCTATCTCACCACAGCCCCTCCAGCAGGCGGCAGAAGCCGCCGGGAAGATTCGATGTAGCCTTGACGGTGTATAATACCATCTGGCTAACAATTTGAGCTGAATTTCCTGAACTGTAGCTGAGACAGAAGAGTATTTAACCATTCTGAATGATTTGAACCATTCATCCTCCCCGATATCGTTATTCAAATCTTTATTCCACGCTCTTGTGTATGTTGGCAATTGTGTGTCTGGTGGTGTGTTTAGCAGTTTGTAGATTTTTGAGATTAGTCTTTTTGGTGGTATGAGACTTGTGCATAAAGTTTCGTAAGGAGCGAGTTCCCTGCAAAATTCGCTTTTGTTTTTACGGTATGTTAAAAAATGGGACAGTTGATGGTATCTCAACCAGGATGAAAAAGTGTATCCAAAGAGTTCAATCATCTCTTGTTGTGGTTTAATTTTGCCCCCGATCAGCGCAGAATGTAGAGTGCCTAATCTCAAACTGTATGGTGTGCAATTGCTTTTACTCAGAGCATAATAGGGTATTTCAGGATTTTCTTGGATTGGGATCAGTGGTGAGGAAATGCTAGATATGTGAGTACTGGTGGAGATTGTTCTGTCCCACTCTAAGAGAGTTTCTGTTATCAGATGGTATTTAGATAGAATCTTAGGGCGTTTGGGTGAGGGGGTCCAGGCAAGGGAAGCAACATTACTATATTGAAGAATCTGACCATCAATCCTGACCCATTGTTTTTGCAGCGTATTATGCGACCATTCGGTCAATCTTTGAAGGAGTATGGCCCTTCTGTATAGTGCCAGGTTTGGGAAGCCCAGGCCCCCCCTATCTCTGGGAAGATAAAGTGTCTTTTTAGGTATTCTAGGTTTCACTCCAGTCCATATGAACTGTTCTAAAGTACTCTGAAGGTTGAGGAGATAATCCCTAGGTAAATGGATAGGGACAGTTTGCAACACATATAAAATTCGTGGAAGGATATTCATCTTAATTAGACTAATCTTACCTACCCACGACAGAGATTTATTCTTCCATGAGGATAGGTCGTTAATTATATCTTTTCTTAAGTTAATATAATTGTTTTTGTAGAGGTCAGAGGAATTAGCCGATAGGTATATACCTAGGTTCGAGGGGTGAGTTAACATTGAGAAGCTCAGATTTCGATAAGTTTAAGAGGAAGTTGGAGAGTTCTCCGTATTTCCTAAGTTCTGTGAGGAGTTCTGGGACCGATGTATCAATGTTAGATAGGGTATAGAGAACATCATCAGCGTATAACGCCTGTTTGTGCTCTGTGTCTCCAATCTGGACTCCTCTGATATTGGGGTTAAGGCGTACCTTCTGTGCCAATGCTTCTATCGAGAGGGCGAAAAGTAAGGGGGATAGCGGGCACCCCTGCCGAGTGCCGTTTGATATAGAGAAGGTGTTAGATAATGTGCCATTAATTCTAATCCGCGCATTTGGGGATGAATAAAGTGCAAAGACCATGTTGAGGAATGGTTCCGCCAAAGTTCATAACCCTCATTACCTGACGCAGAAAAAGCCAATCGACGCGGTCGAAGGCCTTCTCTGCGTCAGTCGAGAAGAGTGCCATAGGCACCCTTTCTACCTGTGCAAAATTTAGTATCTGTATCACTTTGGTGGTATTGTCTCGTGTCTCTCTACCCGGCACGAAGCCCACTTGATCAGAATGAACCAAATTCACGAGATATCCGTTAAGACGATTTGCTAATATTTTGGCCAGAATTTTGATGTCTAAGTTCAGTAGGGAAATGGGTCTAAAATTTGCTGGAGAATTGGGGGGTTTGCCCGGCTTGGGTAATACAGTAATATGTGCCTCAAGCATTGTATTAGGTAATGTTGGTTGCTCTATTAAGTTATTGAAGAGTTGGAGCATTAATGGCCCTAACGTATCCTTAAATGTTTTGAAATATTTTGATGAGAAGCCGTCTGGGCCAGGGCTTTTCCGTTGGGGAAATCCTTTATAGCTAGCATAAGTTCCTCTGAGGTAATGTGGGAGTCTAAACTGTCCTTTTGTTCGGGATTCAATTTTGGCAAGGCCAGCGTTGCCAAGTATTGGTCTATGATTTGCTCCCTGGATTGTACGTCTTCAAGGGGGCCTAAAGAATCTGGGGGCTGTTTTATATTATACAGCATTTGGTAATAAGAATGAATTGAATTGGCTATTTGTTTGCTGCCTTTTGTTGTAGTCCCATCTGAATTTAGTAAGAGATGAATGTGCGTCTTTAACTGCTTTCTGCGTATTGCCCTAGCTAGTAGTTTTCCGGGTTTGTTGCCGCCTTCATAATATTGTTGCTTTACATTCAAAATCTTACGGTGGTAAATCTCTAGGAGATGTGCCTTAAGAGCCTTTCTGGAGGTGTCTAGAGCGGTTCTGGTGTCATGGTCTAGTGGATTTCTTTTATGTTTTTCTTCTAATTGTGTTATTGTATGTAGCAATTGGTTGTGTCTTAGTCTGTTTTGTTTGTTAAGGCGTGCCTTGTGTTTAAGAAATACCCCCCTAATAACACATTTATGCGCTTCCCAGGCGTTTGTAATTGATGTTTGTAGAGGGTCATTATGTGTTATGTAATCCTCTAGTGATTTTTGTAAGTCTGCTTTGATGATAGGGTCGTTCAGTAACGAGTCATCAAGGCTTCCAGATATATGTTGTGGGGGGGGAGGTCCAGCCACAAGACTGAGCATGTAACTGGGGCGTGATCTGACCAAGTTATGGACCCGATGGCACAATCAGTTACCATGTCCAAACCGTTCGAGTCTGTATAGAAATAATCTATACGGGAGTATTTATTATGGGGGGGGAGAGAAGTATGTATAATCTTTAAGTGCGGGATGTAGCGTGCGCCATATATTGTGTAGTTGGAGATTAAGGAGTGTGGTTTTGACTGATTTAATTATTTTAGGTGATGTACTGACGGCACCGTTGGATGTGTCCAACCGAGCGTCCATAGATAGGTTAAAGTCACCGGAAAGGAATATCGGGCCCCTCGCGAGATCAAGGAGGAGCCTGGAGATTTTAGAAATGAATGTATGTTGGTCGGTATTTGGGCTATATAGTGTCGCTAGTGTTATAGGGTGCTCGTAAAGTTGACCTGTCACAATCAGGTATCTACCTTCCGGGTCCCTCTCAATATGTGAAATTTTTAAGGGCAGTGAGTGGTGTATCAGGATGCCCACTCCGCCTTTTTTAGATTGCCCTGAGGCAAAGATTGCTGTAGGATATTGGGGGTTGAACCATTTCGGTTCTCTCCCCTTGCGGAAGTGGGTTTCCTGGAAGAACAACACATGGCTATATAAATTTTTTAGAGCTCTGAAGGCTATGGACCTCTTACCTGGGTTGTTTAGTCCTTTTGCATTTATGGTAGTCATCGTCAGGCCATGCGAGCCAAACCTGCTCGGTTGGCGATTCATCCTGGAGGGGAGAGAGAAAAAAAAAAAAAAAAGGGGGGGGCGAGGAGAGGGAGGAGGATGGAGAAGTTTAGATAGAAAGTCTACCGAGGTAGGAATAAAAGAGGTTTAGAAGGGTTAGTTAGTATAGCGAGAAAAGAAAGTCAGGAACAAAAGATAGAAAAGTGAGACCTGGCGTGCGGTCTTATCCCAGACTATTTTCTGAGTATGATAAGGATAATTTTCAAATTACCGTTACACTTACAAGTAAAGTAGCACAAAAGAAAAAAAGTTTTGATCGGGGTAGTAACCCCCAAGCTTGTACAAGAAGTAGCGATGAGTTTTACACTCCTAAAGTTGGTCTAGTAGTTATCATGTGGAGCATGATAATCTGGCCATATTGGTATATTTGGTAGGGATATGGGACTTAGAGGTAATTGAAGAGGGGGGGTAGGGGGGGGAAGGGATAGGAAGGGAAAGAGAAGAAGTGAAGTTGTGTAGGAGGGCGACTGGAGGAAGAAATAGGAGTACAAAAGGTGAGGGGGAGGAAGTAGAGGAAAGTAGGAAGAGGGGAAGGGGAGGAATAAAGTTAAGTAGGGGGAGGGGAGGGATGCCGAGGGAAGAGGAGGGTCTGAGGGAGGAGGAGGTTGGAGGAGAGAGGAAGGGGGGGGGAGGGGAGGGACGGTGAGGGGAAGATGGAAGTAGGATTAGGGAGGGGGAGATTGGGATGGGTAGGGGAGGGGAGTAGGGAAGAGGGGGAGGGGTGGGGGTGGGTAGGACGGATGGAAAAGGGGGAAGCGAAGGTGGGTGAGGAGAGAGGTGGGAAAAAGAGGGGTAGAGGAAGGAGGGGTGTGGGGATAAAGTGGAGAGAGGGGTTGTGAAAGTTAATGTGAGAGTGAGCCTGAGTCTGATGTTGGATAAATGAGATGTGAAATCTTATACCCTTATGTATGAACCCATAGGTGGAACTGTGTTGCTGTGTACCTGTTTGCGGTGCATATAACAAGACAAAAAAGAACAACATTGATTTAACCAAACTTAGATATTGTTACGAGGCAACAGGGCTATGCCTCTATATAGAAACAAGGTAACTAAGGTAAACAGTGTGCAGACTAATTAATTTAAACATTTTAAATGAACAGATTAAATATTCATATCATTTTATAATTAAGAGATAACATATTAAGCTGAGAGTTATTAGAAGAACCCATAGTCCTGAGTCCAGTTCACAGGTTCTCAGCATTTATTTTGTACCAAGGGCTGATCGGCTCCTGTGCTGGGGTACCATAATAACATCAGGTACAATAACATTTGAAGAACAGCCGACAGCCCCTAGTAGTGTTCAACATCAAAGCAAGAGAAAAAGGATACATCAGAGGCTTCTCTTCACTATAGACCTTGGTATCTTCTATGATGATCTAATCTCCGTTGACGGCCACCAAATCAGGAGTTTGAAGAATCACTATCAGGGGTAGTATTCCGTTGAGGAGGATCTTCATTGATTGAGAGTCCTGAGTAGAAAACCTCTTCGTCTGAACCCGGATGGTATATTGCAGATTTGTTCTGATTTGTGGCCACAATTGACACAGGGAAGTCCCAGCGGTATTGGATTTTATGGGCCCTGAGTTTGGCCGTGATGTGGCCCAACTCCCTCCTTTTCTGGAGAGTAGTGGGTGATAAGTCCGAGAATATTTGTATTTCTTCTCCAGCATGGTGTACTGGGTGTTTGAGTCGTGCGCATTTGAGTATATTTTCCTTGTCTTTATAGTTAAGGAAGCGGGCAATGATATCTCTGGGGGGGGGGCCTTGGGTGGCGGTTTTGCTCTGAGCGCTCTGTGTGCACGTTCTAAAATTATGGCAGGGGCTGAGGGCGAGTCCTTCAGGGTACAAAACAGACTTTGAAGATAACCGTCTATTGCTGGAGGATGGATAGATTCTGGTACTCCTCTGAAGCGTAAGTTATTTCTTCTACCCCTGTTGTCCAGGTCTTCTACTTTATCAGACAACTGTTGTATCATTTCAGAGTTACTCTGGACTTCTGCAGTGATTGATTTCACAGAGGATGATTGCTCTCGCTGCTCCGCTTCTACCTGCGAGACTCTAGTGTCGAGGGCAGAGATATCTCCCCGTATTTCATTAAATAAACTGCGCATTTTCTTGGACTGCATTCTTAATATCTTCCTTGGAAGAAAGGTGTTTTAAATCCCTCTTTTGTAATTAAATGATGTGCTTGTATATCTGAACCTTTTTGCTGCATATTATCAGCACGTGGGTTAGCTTCCATGTTGTCCACTGTTAATGGCGTGGTGGGATCTGCTTGTTTAAGATATTTGTTAAGTGTGCCTGCAGGGGTATTTTTCTCCGCTTTTTTCTGTTTTTTGCAAGGCATCACTTATTTTTCTTTTCTTTAAGTAATGAAAGAATTAACAAGTATATCTTTGTAATATATTCATCATAGGCAGAAGTTGTCTTTATGGGGGTATCTAGTGAGTGAAAAAGGTGCAGGGAATCCAGGCTGTATATTATGTCTATAGTACCAAAGATACAAGGCTGAAGTATGTAAGTTAATATATCATACAGTGATGAAGCTGCACCAGCCCTAGTTTGAATGTGATGAAGCTTTGGTAAATGTATATTTAACTGTCTTTATTGTGTCCCAGGTTAGGTGTTATCTCTCTCTGTAGCAAAGCGCCCTATTATAACTGGAGCAATACTTATAACCCTGCGAAGCCTAATTAAAATGTCCAGAAAGGCTGCTCACTGTATCCTTATAAACAGCGCGGTGTGTATGTCTGTGAGGTCTTTTCTTTCTGTGTTCCAACCTCCAGAAATGGCCTAAAGTATAATCTTTCTCTTGATTGAGAGTGGACGCAATGCTTAATATCCCCACTATGTTTATCACAGTAATACCTCCGGTTTCGGGGTGCTATAATAGGAGCCGGGTCTCCTGTGTCACCTTTATTAGCAACTGCGTATGATTGTGTCGGTCCGGGATATAGTGTTATGTTGCGCTGGTTCAGCTGGGTGTGCTGAGTTGCGCACTTAGGCCCTGTTGCTGGCGGTGTGTCTCGGGGGCTTGTATGTGTTATCAGCTTACCGCTTGCGATGTTGATCGGTCTCCTTCTTCCTTACCAAGTCTAGGTGCCGATAGTGAGCAGGTACCTTCTTCTGTGTGACACCGAGCTGGGAGGAGATGATAGAGGCTGCAGCTTCACAGGCGCAAACCTTTCCTTCTCAGCGTGAGTAAGGGGTGAGGCCCTTGTAACCCCTTCTCTCGGCTTGTTCTATTTAGCGCAATGTTTTGGCCATCAAAGTGAGATCAGACGAAGAGGAAAGCTTCAGTGCTCCATTGCAGATATAAATTTAATAGAAAGGAGTAAAATTATAACATTTATATGTTAAGTACAGCTTGAGGGTTGAAGAGCACTTCTAGAACACTGCCATCTGCCTGCGTGGCTTGGCTCCGCCCCCCTGACAGGTAAGTTTTAATTTAATTTAAACTAGGGAAATTGTAATGTTTATCTAAAGTTAAGGGGGCGTTAGGTTTAGGGGTTGCGATTTTTATTTAGTTTATTGCAATGTGGGGGGCTTTCAGTTTAAGGGTTAATAGTTTATTTTAATATATTTTGTTGTGGGGGGCTTGCGGTTTAGTGGTTAATAGGTTTATTATAGTGGCGGTGGTGTAGGGCTTAATAACTTTTAGTATAGGGGGGGCAATGTGGGCGGGACGGCAGATTAGGGGTTAATAATATTTAAATAGTGTTTGCGATGTGGGAGGGTGGCGGTTTAGGGGTTAATAAGTTTAGTATAGTAGTGACGATGTCGGGGAGCGGCGGAATAGGGGTAAATAAATTTTATTAGTGGCGACAATGTCGGGGTTCAGCAGATTAGGGGTTAATAACTTTAATATAGTATTTGCAATGAGGGAGGCCCTCAGTTTAGGGGTTAATAGGTAGTTTATGGGTGTTTTGTGTACTTTGTAGCAATTTAGTTATGAATTTTATATTACAGATTTGTAGCGTAAAACTCATAACTACTGCTTATAGATGGCGTTACGGATAATGTCGCACTGCATTATTCTAGGGCCAAAGGGAATCACAGCCCCACGACCACCGACGGCCCCTGCGGGGTGGCCTGCCTCTGCCTGTCATTTTTTTTTTCAATTAGTGGTACTATGCGTGCAAGCTACTGTGACAACAGATATGAGTGGCACAGTGCACTGCCATAAGTTGGCAGAGTAAGACGCTGTAGGCCTGACACATCAGTAAGGTGGTGGGGGTTTGTCTGTGGGGGGGGGAGCTACACTACTGAAAAAAAACTAACAAAAAAAGCCCTTTTTTTTGCAAACTAGGTACCGGCAGACAGCTGCCAGTACCCAAGATGGCCCCCAACTAGGGCAGATGGGAGGGTTAGAGAGCTGTTTTGGGGGGGGATCAGGAGTTTGGGGGCTAAGGGGGGATGCTACACCACAGCATATGTAAATATGCTAAAAAAAATTATTTTCTTTTTAAAAAAACTTTTATTTTAGTACTGGCAGACTTTCTGCCAGTACTTAAGATGGCGGGGGACAATTGTGGGGTGGGGGAGGGAAGGGAGCTGTTTGGGAGGGATCAGGGGGTCTGATGTGTCAGGTGGGAGGCTGATCTCTACACTAAAGCTAAAATTAACCCTGCAAGCTCCCTACAAACTACCTTATTAACCCCTTCAACTGCTAACCATAATACACGTGTGATTGCGCAGCAGCATTTAGCGGCCTTCTAATTACCAGAAAGCAACGCCAAAGTCATATATGTCTGCTATTTCTGAACAAAGGGGATCCAGAGAAGCATTTACAACCATTTGTGCCATAATTGCACAAGCTGTTTGTAAATGATTTTAGTGAGAAACCTAAAATTGTGAAAAATGTAACGTTTTTTTTTAATTTGATCGCATTTGGCGGTGAAATGGTGGCATGAAATATACCAAAATCGGGCCTAGATCAATAATTGGGGTTGTCTACTACACTACACTAAAGCTAAAATTACCCCAAAAAAAGCTCCCTACATGCTCCTTAATTAACCCCCTTCATCGCTGGGCATAATACACGTGTGGTGCACAGTGGCATTTAGCAGCCTTCTAATTACCAAAAAGCAATGCCAAAGCCATATATGTCTGCTATTTCCTGAAGAAAGGGGATCCCAGAGAAGAATTTACAACCATTTATGCCATAATTGCACAAGCTGTTTGTAAATAATTTCAGTGAGAAACCGAAAGTTTGTGAAAAAATAAGATTTTTTTTGTATTTGATCGCATTTGGCGGTGAAATGGTGGCATGAAATATACCAAAATTGGCCTAGATCAATCTTTGGGATGTCTTCTAAAAAAATATATATATATACATGTCAATGGATATTCCGGGATTCCTGAAAGATAGCGCTAATTTTGAAAAAAAGTGGTTTGGAAATAGCAAAGTGCTGCTTGTATTTATGGCCCTATAACTTGCAAAAAAAGCATAGAACATGTAAACATTGGGTATTTCTGAACTCAGGACAAAATTTAGAGACTATTTAGCATGGGCTTTTTTTGGGTGGTTGTAGATGTGTATCAGCTTTTGGGGGTCAAAGTTAAAAAAAAGTGTGTTTTTTTCCATTTTTTTCCTCATATTTTATAATCTTTTTTATAGTAAATTATAAGATATGATGAAAATAATGGTATCATTAGAAAGTCCATTTAATGGCGAGAAAAACAGTATATAATATGTGTGGGTACAGTAAATGAGTAAGAGAATAATTACAGCTAAACACAAACACTGCAAAATTTAAAAATAGCCTTGGTCCCAAACGGACAGAAAATGGAAAAGTGTTCTGGTCTTTAAGGGGTTAATGTACACTACTCTTACACCAGATATGAGTTGCACTGGTGTGACACTGTGCCCTGGCAGGCACTGAAAGCACACGTGTGAAGGAAACTGACTGCTATTATTTCACAATCAAAAATTTTTTATTTTTTTTTTAAATGTACACTACTGTTACAACAGATATGAGTGGTGGCACTGGGCAAGTGGGCACAGTATACGCTGTGAGCCGAGTGGTGGCACTGGGCAAGTGGGCACAGTATACGCTGTGAGCCTGACACACACGCTGGCAGGCAGGCAACTGCAATTAGATTACACAGGAAAAAAAAAAAAAAGCAGACATGTTCTAGCCCTAAAAAGGGCTTTTTGGGGTGCTGTCCTTACAGCAGAGATCAGATGAGTCCCTTCAGGACTGTAGTGGATACTGAATACATTAGCCTAGCTATCGATTTCCCTATTAAATCAGCAGCAGCTACACTGTCCCTCCTCTCACTAAGAATGCAGGCTTCCGAATGAATCTAAAATGGATGCTGTCCAGGAGGTAGGAGGGTCTGGGAGGGAGGGTCTGCTGCTGATTGGCTGTAATGTGTCTTCTGACTGTGAGGTACAGGGTCAAAGTTTACTCAATGATAAAGAATAGGGGGCGGACCGAACATCGCATATGTTCGCCCCGACGTGGCGAACGCGAGCAAGCTATGTTCACCAGGAACTATTCACCGGCAAACTATTCGCGACATCACTAATGCTTATTTGTTGACAGTAGACACAATTGCTTGAGCCCAATTGAAGTTAATGCACGTCGACATATTGCGTCCTCAGAGCTCTGGTTAACTGCTTCACTAACAAAAAAGTGTCATAAAACACATAAAAAATACATTACAAAGTACAGTTACACTCATAACACTATCTTATAAAAATAATTTAAAAAAAGTATTGCACAAAAAAGTTATTAGGGCTCAAATATATGAGGTCTCATGTTTTAGGGGAAAAAAGGCAGGCAAAGGGCTTTAACATAGAGATACATACATATAGATTTCTAAATATGTATATGTAAGGTATGGGCTCAATTACAAGTGGAGCAGTATTTTGTGTTTTCCCTATTTCAAAAACTCCACTAGGATTTTCATTTTTTCTCCAGCTGTAACCCGACTTGCACAAAAAGTAAAAAATTTAAAATCACGATCACATTTACACATTCCCCTCATATAAGTCAATGGAGAAAAAACACCTCACTCTCGCGCTAAACCAACATGAAATTATGAAAATTTAATTTTCCAATGCTATTTTCAGGATAGAATATGTTCTATATATTCATAAATTCATATTTCTACATATATCTAATGGTTTTCTAAACAAATATATATGTATTCTTATATATATAGATGATTATATATAGGTATAGAGATATACAGATATATAGGAATATCTATTTAGAAATACTTAGAACATATTCTGCTATGTAGAGAACATTTGAATGTGAAATATTTACAGTAAATACATAGTTAAAACCTTTATTATATATGAATATTGCATAAATATGCTTTTATATATAGGTATAGCTATATACAGATATATATGAATATCTATTTAGAAATACTTAGAACATATTCTGCTATGTACAGAACATTGGAATGTAAAATATTTACAGTAAATACATAGTTAAAACCTTTAATATATATGAATATTGCATAAATATGCATTTACATGTTTTCATCTACTTAAAGGGAAAAGGCTCTAATGCACATATATATATATATATATATATATATATATATATATATATATATATATATATATATATATATATATATATAATTCACTAAATTTATTAGGAGAAGGTATCAAAAATCTACTTATTAATAATTGTTATTTGGGTGCAGACCCTGTAAACACACATAAATTTACTTCAAATATCTAGAGAGAAAAATTGAAGAGGACACTGTAGTGTTCTCTTCAAAAGAGACAGGGATTTCAGCACTCCATAAAGTTATAAAAATAATTAAGTCATTAGACACATTCAAAAGAGTTTATTCAATGCAGGTGTTCAAAAAGCTTTTGCTCAACCAAAACAACTTCTGGGTCCCCTAAACTGAAACCACACAAGTAACGTACTCAAAACGTAACGTAAAATTTGCGATGAACCAAGCCTTAAAAGCCAATAGAGATTCCCTGTTATTTGACAAAAAGGAGAAAAAAGTAGATAATAGGGTAAGGTTTATTACTGGAATATAATGGACATTGGAACCAAGTTCGCAATATTCTAAAAGTAAATGGCAATTTTTACTCTCAGATAAGAATGTTAAAAGTGTGGTGGGCGATTTTCCATCACTGGTTGCACGTAGGGCTCCCAATCTAACAAGATAAATTGGTCAAGAGCGATTTTCACGAAATCCTAAAGCACAAAATTGGCTTGAAAAAACGACAGAAGTTACAAGGTTGTTTTCAATGTGGCAATTGTGTCTTTTGTAAATTTATGGTAAAACTAAACAGTTTAGTACAGGCAAGAAAATTATTGAAATCAGACAATTTATTAACTGTAAATCTGATAAATGTAATTTACCTACTATACTGCCCGTGTCCCCTTTACTATACAGGGGAAAACTAAGAGAATTTTGAGGACAGAGTGACAGAACATCGCAATGATATTGCTAATGCAAAAGATGGTATTATAAATAGTAATATAGCCTTGCATTTCAAACTTTGCCACAACTGCTCTACAGATGATTAAAGTAATAGGCATTGAGAGATGCTCTTTACATGGCAGGGGTGGAGATATAGACAATTTGCTGCTTAGGAAAGAAGTAGCATGGATATTTGACCTAAAAACATTATCACCAAATGGCTTGAACGAAAATTAGATTTTGCCCCCTTCTTATAAAGGATACAATTTATATAATAACATTAAAGTATTAATCCAGAAATGGTATAGAAAATGGGATGTCATTCCTCTGAGCTAGTGGCTTTAATAGTGACCACCAATAGATTTCTGCCTCTCTTTGCTTGTTTTGCGCTGGATACGACTTGCTGGAGGTAAATATTCTTTAAAGATGTGCAAACAATTTTTTGTATTTGAAACTATCTAAATGGCTATAATATGTTATCACAAAGTTGCTATTATTATGGCTAATGTGAGAGCGAATGGCTCTATTTGTTTCATCTGAGCAATAACAAACACTGTTTCAATTTCACCTAAGATACTTTCACCAATCTGAATTATGGGCTGAGTTTAAATAGAACGCAAATGGAGTTGCTAAGTATACGCCCTGAGGAAGCCCCAATGACACTCGGTCACATGGGGGGTGAAACGGCCGGGCGTGTACGTCATTTTTGAACAGCTGAGAACCAGTCCCGGAGTAATACTCGATGCAGCACACAGTTTTCTAACCACAGCAGCAAGCAGGCACCGTGTAACGGTACCAACCGGATACCAAGGGTTAACACCAGGGAACAATGTCCTGCATAGGGAATCAGCAGTTCACAACCCAGCCAGTTTTCAGGTTTTAAACAGAATAACAACTTTATTTGAAGCAGCACACAGAATTTATACAGGTTTTTGACCCCCCCTCAGATGGGGGGTTGAAAGAATGTTGTACATTAGATAAAAGGGAGAAGCGCCCTTGACATGATACAATAGAATTATATTACTTAAATACTTTACTTAGGCAGATAACAACTTAAACACATTTGGCTTGTCTTATCACCTAGCGTTTCTCTCTGGGGGTGATCAAACAATAGAATGCTAAGCATTAATTAGATTGTAGCTGGAGCCAGCCACTTGTGGTTAGAAAATAAAGTTAACACTTTCAGTCCTGACCGAAGGGTCCTGTCACAGACAACCTTTCTTACGTTATAGTCCAGAAGTGGCTAGGTTTGCCACAATGCTCCCCCAGAACCAAGCCGGCATACACAGTCTGATCCCAACGGATCGGCTTGGGGATGTCCGGGGCAACAACTTTCGGCTCAAGTAAGCTACGGGGGTGTTCTCCGCCATCTGCTCCAACTTGGCTCCGTACTGCCCCCACCCCAAACATGGAAGCGTCTCTTTACCGGAGGGACTGGGCTTGGGTAGTCACAGGGTTAACATCAGCGGGATCCATGGGAGCATAGGCAGAAACAAGGGGGGGCCAAGTCATTTCCAAGGAGAACATCAGCAGGTAAGTCCTTCTTGACCCCCACATTCACAAGTCTAGCGCCCACTCCCCAATCCAAAATGTACCCTGGCAACAGGTAGGCGGAACACAGTGCCCCCTGCTACCCTCACAGCCACAGTGTCTCCAGTGTGCTGTTTCTCAGGCACCAAGTTCTCTTGAAGCAAGGTCATGGTAGCACCAGTATCCCGTAGACAACTGACCTCCTTTCCCATTCACTTTAACCCGTTGCCGGTTATTCCGGTGGGCAGCTTGCACCGGGGTCTGCTTCATGTAGGCTGCCCCAGCATTCTGGCGCCTCTACGTAGCGGGCCACAGGCTGAGGATTATGTGGGATTCCGCCAGCGGGTCTTCTCCAGGACTGTGCTTGATCTCGCTGCATTTAGGGGACACTCTGGTCTTTTGTGCCCTAGTTGCTTACATCCAAAGCACCGAATAGGTTGTGAGTAGCCCCGCGAATTGAACCGGGCTCTCTGAGGGTAGTTCGTGGCCGGAGGCCGTGTGGTATAGCGGTGCGCCGGGGGTTGGTAACTGGCAGCTGCTGGGGTGACTGGGGGTCTGTACTCCACTCTAGCAGTGGGCAATCGGTATACTGCTCCCCCTGCCCCTCGTACTGCCACGGATCCGCCAGTGGGTGCTGTATCCGGCACCAAATGGGGAGCTATCAGGGTTAAAGTAGCTCCCGAATCCCGAAGTCCCTGGACCGACATCACCTCATGCAGAATTCCCAGGGGTCCTCGGCTTGGGTGCTCAACACCTCATGAGCGGCTGGCTCCGTTTGGTAATGGTGAGCAGCCGCCCTTGGGGCCAGGTTCTGTCCTGACCTGGTTCCAAGCTTGTCTGCTCCGATTTTGGGTGCACTCACGTGCCATTTGTCCCCACTGCTTGCAGGTGTGGCATTGTATATTAGCCCGTCCGTTGTTAGGCTGTAGTCCATGGTGCCTCCTGGCATCAAAATGCTGGTCTGCTAATCTGGCTGCTTCGGTTAAGGTGAGGGGTTTTCGATCTCTCACCCATTCTTGGGCTTCTGGGGACAAGCCGTTAAAGAATTGCTCCAACAGCATCCAGTTGTCGCAATTCTTCCATGGTGGTAGCTTGGCTGGCCTGTATCCACCCCTGAGATGCTTGATCCAGCTTGTGGGCCCACTCTGCATGGGAATCTCTTTCTGGCTTGCGCAGGCCTCTAAACTTGCGCCGGTATGCCTCTGAGGTAATGGCATATCTTTCCAAGATCGCTCTCTTCACTTTAGCGTAATCCTTGCTGTCCTCCCTGGGTACAGCGCGATACGCTTCGCTGCCCTACCGGCTAGCTTGCCTGCTAGCACCGGCACCCATACGGACTGCTCCAAATCATGTAACTCGCACAGTCTCTCAAAATCCTGTAAATACCATCAATCTCATCCTTCTCCTCACAAAACATTTTAAATGCATGGTATGGGATTTTGGTCTTACTGGGTTGCTGAGTGCGTCCAAAATGGATTCTGCTCGGGAGGATGCATTCCGCGGACAGTGTGCCATCACGTACTCCTGCACATCTGCCATTACCACGGATAGCATATCAAGTGGTACAGGTTGGGGTAAAAATTCCAGCCTGGTCCTCATTTCCCTCTGGTATAGGGTCTCCTCCATGGCTGCTGGAGGCGTAGCGCTGCGAGCTCTGTCTCCCTCCATCAGCTCAGCAATTAATATAGCCTTGGGTTTGCTGCTGCCTATCTTTCCCCTGGCTTCTAGCAGTTCCTTTTACGTTTGTCTCTTTAGCTTAGAATAATCCATCTCCATTCACTTCGGTCCCTGGTACTCCTTTCCATCTTAGTCAGTATTGTAGTAATCCCCCTCTTCCTGAGGTTACTGGCTTGTGTAGTTGCTCTTCTGGGCGATAAGGTTCATTCCGTCGCTTGCCACCAATTGTAACGGTACCAACCGGATACCAAGGGTTAACACCAGGGACAATGTCCTGCATAGGGAATCAGCAGTTCACAACCCAGCCAGTTTCAGGTTTTAAACAGAATAACAACTTTATTTGAAGGCAGCACACAGATTTATACAGGTTTTTGACCCCCCCTCAGATGGGGGTTGAAAGAATGTTGTACATTAGATAAAAGGGAGAAGCGCCTTGACATGATACAATAGAATTATATTACTTAAATACTTTACTTAGGCAGATAACAACTTAAACACATTTGGCTTGTCTTATCACCTAGCGTTTCTCTCTCTGGGGGTGATCAAACAATAGAATGCTAAGCATTAGATTGTAGCTGGAGCCAGCCACTTGTGGTTAGAAAATAAAGTTAACACTTTCAGTCCTGACCGAAGGGTCTGTCACAGACAACCTTTCTTACGTTATAGTCCAGAAGTGGCTAGGTTTGCCACACACCGCATCCGGTTTTTCATCACACCCTAAAAAGGAGGAGGATTTCAAACACAAGAGGAGACTTACGAGTCTAAAATGTAATGTACTGTCTTGAAATTGTACGAAATTGTACATGTTAGAGCTTGAACAAGGCTACAGCGGATGTGAAGAGTTTATTATTAAACAAATTTCTTAACAGTCCATATTGCTTGCACTTAACTGTGGTTTCTATAAATGCTGTGATTACACATCTGCTATTAGAGAAACATATATCACTAATTAGTACTAAGGTAGCTGGAACCTTTTTGCAATATTGGTGCTACCCTCTGGTCAGGGTGTTGTCTCTCGAACACAGAGTGTAAAATGTAAAGCATGTAACCGTTTGTTTTACTTTACTTGAATTGCTTAGTATACAAGTGACTGGCATAAATCCTTAGATTATACTCAAGGTAACAAGTTTCCCAAGTTTGTTTGGGTTACCCTCTGAGTAAGGTGTTGCCATTTTCATTTGTGTACTCTTAGAGTTATTTTGCATGGATCCCCAATATTATCCATGGTAGCAGAGTCCTGTAGGTATACAGGGCTACCCGCTGGTAGGGGTGTTGCTTAATAATTTAAGGTTCTATCTGCATCGTGTTTACCCAGAGTGAGCTGGCCAGCTTTATCTATGCATTTAATGTACATATTGTATTTTTAATGTATGTGTTTTTTGTTTCTTTTGGTTTTTGTTTGCACAGATAATACATTTTTATTTATATCTAAACTTGTGTGGTTTCAGTTTAGGGGACCCAGAAGTTGTTTTGGGTTGCGCGGAAAGCTTTTTGAACACCTGCATTGAATAAACTCTTTTGAATGTGTCTAATGACTTAATTATTTTTATAACTTTATGGAGTGCTGAAATCCCTGTCTCTTTTGAAGAGAACACTACAGTGTCCTCTTCAATTTTTCTCTCTAGATATTTGAAGTAAATATAAATATATATATACTATATATGTGTGTGTATATACCGTATGTGTGAGTGTGTGTGTGTGTATATATATATATATATATATATATATATATAGTATATATAGTAACATAGTAGATAAGGTTGAAAAAGACCGAAGTCCATCGAGTTCAACCTTTACAAATCTAAAATACTTACAAAAAGCTCCAGTTAAGCTTAAATAACTCCACTTAAAGGTGATCCATTTAATACCAGCAATCATATCCATAGCACAGCTGATCTCAGATTATAGAGATAGAGAGAGAGAGTATATATGTATATTTACATATACATATTTAGATATGTATATGTATGTATTTCAATGTTTAAGTCATTGCAGCCTTATTATGAATGTAAGTTTACTTTGTAATGTATTTTTGATGTGGTTTTTGAAACTTTATATTTTCGGAAAACAGTTAACTATAGCTCTAAGATCATGTTAAGGATTCTAGCGCAACCGTAATTTCACTCAACGTAGTGCAAATGATTGCGAAAACCCTCACCAAATTGTTTGTGCTCCACTTGTAATCTAGCATTATGTATATATTTCTCTATATGTGTGTACATATGTATTTATAGGTGTATATATGTATTTACATACATATATACACAAATAAAACCATATATATACATATGTATACATATAAGTAAAAAGGAAATATGACCTGGGCGCTGTGAAAGAGAAATAAGAAATCTATATGCTGCCACAAATTCACCTATTGCGTTTCCGGATTCCCTCATCCAGATACACAATATAAAAGATTGTAGAAAAAAAGAAGGGGATTTGTGAATTGGTGCAAAGGAAAATTAAAAAACATATATATATATACAATAATATGAAATTGAGTGAAATAAGTGCAAAAAATAAATAAATATTCACAAGCAAAGTAATTTCAAGTTAAAATTGTGAATCAATTACTATTGAAAGTTCAATTGAGGTCTAATAGACATAAAAAACCTGATTAAAAGAACATATATGAAAAAAGAGTCCCAATGGAGGAAAAAAACATCAATGACTCCTGGTAATGAATACAGTAATCAAGAGGTTGTCAAAAGTTCATCAAATCAAAATTAGGAGATCACAATCCTGGTCCCTTTTGGTCATCTACTTACACTCTTTTACCTCAATCAATATGAGGTAAGGGCCGCACAGTGTAGGGAAAGTCTTGTCATAGACACCAGGGATAGCTTGTCTCCACCGTTGTATAGTAGTAATATCCAACATTGTCCAAATATGCAGTCACAGATCACCTGATCCGGGGGTCCGGCTATTACATGTATACATATATTAACATATATACAGTATAAGTGCATTGGAGCCCTCTTGCAGTCAAGTAGATGAAAACATGTGGAAAAGCATATTTATGCAATATTCATATTTAATAAGTGTTATACTTTGTATTTACTGTAAATATTTCACATCCAATGTTCCTCAAATAGCAGAATATGATCTATGTATTTATAAATATATAATCCGATATATAACTGTATCTATACCCTATTTATAAATCATTTATATATATATATATAGATATAATATATATAGTATATACTGTATATACATAGATATATATTGTACCAAAGTACATTAGACATATATATATATATATATATATATATATATATATATATATATATATATATATGTATTTTGAATGAACAGAACATTTTCTGCTATGTGAAGAACATTGGGAATGTGAAATATTAATATTTTCATGTCGGGATAGCACAATTGAGAATATGCGATCTGGTGTGCTCCATCGACTTCTATTGGGGAATATGCTCTCTGAAATGTTCACAGATACTATTTTCGATGCATATCATCAATACATTCATTAAACCTATATTCAACATTATTTTATAATCCCCCCGTATTGGGCAAAACAAACATTTGCATATTTATATGTATTTAAAAAGCTATACATGATATCTCGTAGAGCTAACAAGAGGTACAGGGGACACAAGAAAAGGGAAATTACAACACAACATTAAATGGACACTAAAGTCATAATTAAACTTTCATGATTCAGATAGAGCATGCAGTTTTAAGAGACTTTTTGCAATTTACTTCTGTTATGAAATTTTTGCACCTTCCTTTTTAGATACACACTTTCTATGGCAGCAACTCCTACTGGAGCATGTGCACAAGTTCATAGTGTATATGTATACTAGTCCTGTGATTGGCTGATGACTGTTACATGATACAGGGGCCGGCAAATGGGGGGGAAATAACAATTGTCAGAAAATAAAATCTACTGCTTAACTGAAATTCAGAGTATGTGTCATTGCATTGTCTTTTTATTACAAAAGTGTTACTGATGCAATTCTACTGTATTGAGTGGTCCTTTAAGAAATTGTGTTTAACAGTCCCAATCTTAAAATATTTGTTTTCATTATTTCATACTCATATTTTTAGGATTCTAAGTTACAGTAATTTCATTTTCATAAATGGGATTTCTATCATCAGTCACATATTTGTAATCAGAATTTAGCAGTTTGTCGTTCTCTTATTTGATGGTAACCGAGATCCTTTGCACTGAGATCCTTTGCATCCTTCGCACTCCCATCTTCTTAGAGTAAAATCTTTTTGGCAAATACAAACCTGCATAGTGAGGCTTGTAAATTTGGGCCATATTTAAACTGTTTTACAGTGTGAGGGCTGTTTAAAATCCCATTTTAGAAGATGAGACATTTTGTGGACATGTTATTCTTGCGGAACATAATATCCTGCACTGTTCTTCTTGTTTTTAGATGAAACTCCTGCCACAAAACAGAAATCAGGGTTTTCTTAATGAATGAACAAGGAAAAAAAAATAAAATCTTAAAAATATAAAAAAATAAAATAAAAACCCCATTGATCAAACATGCCCAGTTTACCCATTATACCTATGTACTAATGGCATTCTGATTGTTTAACACTAGACTTGTGCAGCACCAAAATATTTGGTTCAACTGAATATTTTGGAATAAAAATTCAAGGAAATTAGTTTCCCTTAATATTTGTTGGCTGCACTATTTGATATTCATTTTAAATTAAATCAATACTTAATATTTCTAGAACACTTAACATTTGTTTTTGTTAAACACATGTAAATGTTCCAAAGTTACCCGGTGAAAAAGTTCACCTGTAGCTTTATACTTACCTTAAGCACTCTGGAGAGCCACGTTAGCATACTCCTCTTCTTCACAGAGCTCTGGCCGTGCTCATAGGAGGCGTAACGCGGTGGCTCCCATTGCCTGTAACAAAGGAGCTACTAATTTTCTTTAAATTCATTGGTGCCTTCATTCTGATATCATGGTTTTTTTTAAAACAATACAAATATCAGTTTATCGCTACGGATTTGCATTTGTAGCAAAACTAATGCATATCTCTATTTAACACTCATTAACACCACACTCTATTGAAACATACATATTGACTCCATTAACTAATTTGAGATTTCTGTGATTAGCATCCATTATTAGCAGTGATTCACTGGAAAAATGTAAATCAAATGAGTTAACAATCCCAATGGTGTTTGACTCAGAAAACTGGAAATAAAACACAAAAGTGTGCTTCATAGTGTAGACTGTATATTCAAAAGGAGAAATTTAGATATCCCAAATTGTTAACTCACAATCAGGGTGGCACTACCAAAACAATAGAACATGTAAGGCAGGCTGGATGTCACAGTCACCAGCCTGACTGTGCCTGGTTGTTCTTTATGGCAAATATAAAAGCCTCCCTTTAGGATGCCTGGTAATCAAGCATAGAAGTACATCTCAAAGTCTAGACTGTACTGTTATACAGTGACACGCTCAAAAGATCCTAAGTGGGTAACTCACAATGTTGTTGGCACTAAAGGAGTAAGAGGCATGATGAAATTAATTGCATAATGTTTTATTGTTATTGCAATTCTTATTAAAGTTTTAATCTAGTTAACCTTGACTTAGGTAGCTCCTTTATTATTTTCTCCCTCCATTTTGGTAATTTGCCTGAAATCAGGAACTCTAACAGAAGAGTGTACCTGAGGAGAAAGTCAGCTGGAGACTAGAATATCCAGCATGCTTTAATGTAATATTACTCCTATATTTCCCAACAACATTGCGAGTTACCCACTAGGGTTCTTTTGAGCTTGTCACTACTCACTAGGAATCCCAAAGGAGGTTTTTATGGTTCACCGGAAAGAACAGCCTGGTTCATTCAGCTTGTGACTGTGACATCCAATCCAGGGCTGGATTGGCCTACCAGGATACCAGGAGATTTCCCAGTGGGCTGCAGCAGCTGGGACTGGAAAGCTACAATTGAAAGGGGTGATTAATGGATGCAATTGGGTTGTAGGGCTTGCTATATAGCATCAATCTGACATTTGTATTTAATACAAAGTAATATAATTTGTCTGAAAAAATATTGGGGAAGCAGTGTACCAGTAATCCCCTTTGAGGAAAAAGGGGCTTGTGCATTCTATCGACTCAACGGAAAATAGGGC
This sequence comes from Bombina bombina, assembly GCF_027579735.1. Classification (NCBI taxonomy): domain Eukaryota; kingdom Metazoa; phylum Chordata; class Amphibia; order Anura; family Bombinatoridae; genus Bombina; species Bombina bombina. The sequence continues at coordinate 334,614,713 of NC_069503.1, forward strand.
TGGTCTTCATATTTTTCCAGGGTTGCTTTTTATTCCCAGTCCAGCCCTGATCCAATCTGCCTTACATGCACTACTGTTTTGGTAGTGCCACCCTGATTGTGAGTTACTCCTTTGGGATATTTAATTTATTTTTATAAATATACAGTCTACACTATGAGCCGCCCTTTTGTGCTTTATTATGCTGATGGACTTATACAATTTGCAATATTTTCATTATACAATCTTTTGAGATATTACATCTTTTGGGTTACCATTAGCGCACCCTAGGACTTAGTCACTAAGCAGTATACACACGTTTGACTGCAATCTCTTTGCAAACAATAAAACAAAACAAAAAACAAAAAAAAAAACCCTGTTTTTTCTAACATCTGAAAAAAGGAAAGATTAGAACTGACTCTCTGTAAGATGTGACACGTTAATGAAACTAATACAAAAATTAACTTCCATACCAATTATTTTTTGTAGATCTTTGTTACTTATTGAGATTTTAAGATTTTATGTTTTCCCTAAAAATAAGTTAAACTAGCTAGTATTTGGCAACTATTTATACTATTTCTTCATTAAAGGGCCACTAAACCCAAAATCTTTCTTTCATGATTTAGATAGAGAATAGAAATTTAAACAACATTACAATTTACTTCCATTATTTATTTTGCTTCATTTTTTAAATATCCTTAGTTGAAGAAAAAGCAATGCACATGGTGAGCCAATCACACGATGCTTCTATGTGCAGCAACCAATCAGCAGCTAGTGAGCATATCTAGATATGTTTTTCATCAAAGAATATCAAGAGAATAAAACAAATTAGATAATATAAGTAAATTAGAAAGAAGTTTAAAATTGCATTCTCTTTCTAAATCGTAAAAGAAAAAATGTGGGTGGCATGTCCCTTTAATTACATTAGCTTCTTTACTATTTCACAATGATAATAAAAAAAGTGTTTTAGATTTTTAAGTTAATAGATAATTAAGGTAATAGATACTATACTTTGCATTGCAGGTTAACACCCATATGATATTTTGTGTATCAATGCATATTTTTGTGTTATTGTAGACTTGAAAGTAAAATGTTAATGTATTTTATTAATGAATAATAATAGCAAAAAAATATGTTAGAAATAAACCCCTAATAATAAATTTCTAAGACTCTGTCAAGAGAGCCAAGTCATTGGATTTTACAGCGCATATAGCCAAAGCATGATAACTGAGACTAGGAATGGCCAACTGGCAGCCCTTAGACCATGTACAGCTTTCTGAACTATTGTTTGTGTGCCATAGTGTTTGTGGTCGAGAACTAAAAATGTGTGTTTTAGGGAATTCTGGTGGGTGGGCAAACAAGTTAGCAACTTTAGCTACTCTATGGTAAAACTAACTAGTAAACATGACAGCTGTACAACTAGAAGCTCTATTTAATGAAGTTGACTGTCTTAGCACAAACTGACAGTGCATAGGAGGCATCTAAACAGTGGGCGAGATTACATATATATGCGGCACAGACTTCCGCGCAACTGTTGAAACCCGCGCCGCCCATAAGTTCACCTAGCACATCTGGGTATCACATATACGGCGCTGCCAGTTAATAAAGTGCCGTAAGTCGGATAAACTAGGGATGTCCAGAGGGGCGGAGTCTAGCCACGGCGTTTGAGTGAGCGGCGTTTTGAGTGAGCTCCTCAACCCTCAGATGATACAGCATATATCTATGGCATAAACTATCCCTAAAAGGCTGAAAAGTGGAGGCAAATATTATACTACCTAGTCCCCTTTGCATCAATCGCATATTTGGAGAGGGAGGTGGCATCGGGACAGCCTAATAACGGAGCTGCACAGAGCTACACGGCGCAGAGACCTCGCTCCGCTTACTTACTCAAGCAGACTCTGAAGCCACACGAAGCAGGTCTATTTCTGTTACCTAGCCCTTACCGTACAGTGTACAAACAAAAAGACCTGCCGGACATCAAATACCCCAAGAGGATTGACACAGAAACGGAGCCGCGGGTAAGGAAATTGTTACACTTCTCTCTCAGCCCCAGTTTAGAGGCCTCTGAGCCTAACTGCGTCACAAGCTGAACCCGGATGCTCTCAATTACCAAGTGATAACTTTCTGCACAAGGGCACTTACTTTGGATACAGTACTGGGTCTTACCCTGACCAAATTGTCCTTACACGCAGCAGCAGTAACACTTTTACTCTAACCCAACACATATTATTATTACTTTCGGAGAGGCCCCACAGGTGGCGGGATATTACGGCTCTCTAACAAGATATCTCCTTCACCCGAGTTCACTCAGGGTTATAGCACAAACTCTTAGGGGGATAAAGTCACCACTTGGAAATTTCTCTCATAAACCAAACGCTTTAATTTCATCTTTGACTTGTGTCCTGCCTATTTATGTTAATGTGTGTTATGCTTTTTAGTGCACTCTACTTTGAATTCTTGCATTAACAGAACATCACAGCTGTTAAGACATCGCAGAACTGTTTGTATATTTAATAGAGTACATATTGTTAAGCTCTACTATAAGAACAGGGTATTATTCTGAAGCCTTTTGAGAATAAGTTCATAGATATTTTATTCTCTTCCCCTGTTTTGCAATATTGTCTACCAGACCCCCACATATAAGGAACCCTCTGATGGTTCAGACACAGCAAATTGACACCCATCTACTGTGGGAAAGCTGAGGAATGCCTTGTGAGAAGCAAAATAAATCTGATAAACATACACCAGTTTGTACTCTCAGCAAATATCTTAAACAAGTTGAGCACCCTCATCCCTCACAATCTGACACAATGGACGCTGACTTGGTTGAGCACAATGAGTCTCCTCAAAATGCTGACTCCCAAATCAGGAATCAAATCACAAAAGAGGACCTTCGCCTTCTGTCTTCTAAGGAAGACATTAAAAATGCAGTACAAGAGATGCGCAACCTTTTCAATGACCTGAGGAAGGATATAAATGCTTTGGACACCAGAGTATCGCAAGTTGAAGCCTCACAAAACTGCGAACTCAGCAACAGTACAGCTAATGAATACGGAGATACAGGGTCACTCGGAATTATTTCAGCAAATGTCAGACAAGATCGAAGACCTCGATAATAGAGGCCGCAGGAACAACCTGCAAATCAGAGGGGTTTCTGAGACCGTTCATCCCCCTGCACTGGTGGGTTACTTGCAGAGCCTGTTTAGAACTCTGAGGGACTCTCCATCTTCTCCAGAAATTGTGCTCGAACGGGAGAGCACTCAGGGCAAAGCCGCCACCTAAAGCACCTCCCAGAGACATCATAGTTAGGTTCCTGAGATTCAAAGATAAGGAGGAAATCCTTAAATGCGCTCGCACCAAACATCCAATACAACATGCGGGAGAAGAATTGCAGATCTTTTCAGACCTGTCACCTGCTACCCTTCAAAAGAGAAGGGAATTGGGTCACATCACAGCTTAATAAGAGCGCACAAAATCCAGTACCGGTGGGGCTTTCCGGTCTCTATAGTGGCTACCCACCAAAACAAATCCGCAACATACAGACCTGGAGCAGATGTCCAAGCATTCTATGCAGATCTTTCAATAGGAGACAACTGACCACAGGGGGGTCCCTGTCTAAATGACTTTATTCCAGCTTCCTAAAACATGATGTAGCTGAAGAAGATGTAATACAAGGGAGAGACTGACTTTGAACCTTCGGAACCTTCATTGCTGTATCCTTTTAATATATTAGTTGTGCTCGTGGGAACAGCCTTGAAATGGCTAACACTCATCTCACGATCACCACTCTATAATGCATATATTGGCTGATGATTTAACATGTTTGCTGGCCCTCGGACTCTTGACAGGTGGGCCTAGAGTACACCTGCTTGAATGATATGGTGACACAGGCGGGCAGGATATAAACTTAACTATCAATAGTTAGTTAACTGCTTACCTTAATTAAAGTTGTGATGTTATAATATAGTGCCTTACACTAATGTTTAATACTAATTGTGTTTCTCAGGTTAATTAGTTACAACTGCTAATCAAAATTGTTTACTGCATGCACACAGCTCTGCCTACTTTTTACCAGCAACTGTTATTAAGCTAATACATATAATATAGTGTTGCACTGTCCTTATCACATAACACATGCCTCAATAACGCAGTATCAGTCATGGAGACAGGGAGTCCTTCCTCGCTACCCTGCCTCACTTGGGCCTCCTCCTTCTCCCTTCATATTTTACCCCCTCTTTCCGCACCAACCCCCAACACTCCTCGTTCTCTCCCCCCCCAACCTTACCCTCCCTTCTTACGCTAATCCCCCTCACTTCCGTTATATTACTACATAGCTTATTATGCCTATTTTATACCTCCTCTTGGAGCTTGAGCGTAACTGCCTGCAGAGCCCCAAGAGCCTAACGTATAATTATTTTATGTATTTGTCTGAGGGTTATTACCCCAATTGAAATTGTTTGTTGTTACACTTTAGTTGAGCCACAACTGAATAACATAGTACTTTAATCTTATTACTGTGTATTCTTTGCAATTGTCTGTACATCGGGATCTTCCTATCTCACACCTTAACCTAGACATCCCTTTCTCTCTTAAACTTTCAACGTCAACTCTCTTTCTTCCTCACCCTCCTTCCCCCCCTCATTTTTATTTTTTTTTAATGAGTCAGCGACACAGCAAATTCGGCTCTCACAGCCTTACTATGACTACAATCAATGCAAAGGGACTGAACAATCCCGGTAAGAGGTCAATTGCCTTTAGGGCCCTTAAAAATCTGTATAGTCATGTGCTTTTCTTCCAGGAAACACATTTCCGCAAAGGTAAGGAGCCGAAATGGTTTAATGCACAGTACCCTACAGCTCTCTTCGCCTCAGGCCCCGCAAAAAAAGGCGGGGTAGGCATATTGATACACCATACTCTTTCCCTTAAAATTTCACATGTTGAGAAGGACCCAGATGGCAGGTACCTGATATTAACGGGGCTACTGTATGAACACCCAATCACTCTAGCTACTCTTTATAGCCCAAATACAAATAAACATTTATTCATATCTAAAATTTTAAAGCTTCTTCTAGATCTAGCGAAGGGCCGGTGTTTCTCTCCGGTGACTTTAACCTGACAATGGACGCTCAATTAGACAATTCAAACGGCACGGCAAGTACTCCTTCTAAAACAATTAAAGCGGTCAAATCCATGATTTCGGGCCTCCGGCTCCACGATATATGGAGATCAGTACATGAATCAAGTAAAGACTACACATACTATTCACCACCTCATAATAAATATTCCCGAATAGATTATTTTTTCACTGACCCATCTGGGCTTGATATGGTCACGTCCTGCTCCATTGGCCCCATTATGTGGTCAGACCATGCCCCAGTTACTTGTTCTATCCTATGGCCGGACCTCCCCCCGACGTCATACATTTGGAGACTAGACAAGACTTTACTGAACAACCCGACAGTTAAATCTGAAATTCTGAATTCTGTGAACAACTACTTATTACATAACAACCCTTCGCAAACTTCACTTATACACTTTTGGGAAGCACACAAATGTGTTATATGGGGAGAATTCCTTAAACATAAAGCTCGCCTCAACAAACAATACAGACTAAAACATGCCCAACTCTTACAAACCTTTTCACAGCTGGAAGGGGTACATAAAAGAAACCCACTAGATGCAGATACAAGGAGGACACTAGAAACTTCTAGAAAAGACATTAAAGGGACAGTACACTGTAAAATTGTTTTTCCATAAATGTATTTTAAATGACTTGTTATACCAACTGCAGGGTATAAAATATTTGAGAAATTGCATTTTCGGGTTTATTTGTGTATCTGAAGTAGCAGGTTTTATGCTTTGAAACCACAGCCTATTACAATGGGTTGAGCTTCAGGTAATATCAGATCTCATTATGTTATCACTTTTATGAGCACAGACTTGCTTCCTTATCTTATTTGTCTGGAACACCAAAGCTCAATATATAGAGAGAACAATGGAAAATTATCATTTTATTACTTAACTATCTTGCATTCCACTGGAAGTGTAATCTCTTCTGCTGACTGTGATTACTTAGGCTTGTCAATAGCATATACGCCAGTATCAAAACTTTCAGTATAGGTTGGGAAACCACAAGCTAAATCAGCTATTTCAAATGCTGAAATATGAGTAAAGGAGCTACTTGAAACCAATTTAATACACTCTAGCAGGTAAAAAGGATAATTGGGAATAATTTAAAGGGGAGAAAGTTTTTGGGTGAACTGTCCCTTTAATACACTCCTCCTAGAAGCTTACCAACGAAAGACTTTGGCTGTAAAACAGCAATATTATGAAGGAGGCAATAAGCCAGGTAGGCTTCTGGCCAGAGCTGTCTGTAGAAAACAACTAAAAGCACATGTGCATATAATACACAATCCTGATGGCTCGGCCCTGAAGGGTAACAAACAAATAGCGAACTCTTTCCATTCATACTACAAATCGTTATACAATATAGCACAGGCTCCACACTCACATGCCCTCCCTGAGGACACACCCTATAAACAAATTCAGATAGACCAATACTTAGATACGCTCTCTTTACCACGACTAGACTCGTTACAAAAAGGTAGCCTAGATGCCCCTATCTCTGCCGAAGAGCTCACAAGGGCTATTAAGGACTTCTCTAGTGGGAAGAGCCCGGGTCCAGATGGATTCTCGCTTAAATATTATAAATTATTCTCAGAGACTCTAAGTCCATGGAGGCTTCAACTTTTTAATGACTTGGTAGAAAGCCCCTTTCTAGCTAGCTCAATGCTTGAGGCACATATTACTGTTATCCTGAAGCCGGGTAAACCCCCCACCTCCCCAGTTAATTTCAGACCCATTTCGCTCCTCAACCTAGACATTAAGATTCTAGCTAAAATCCTGGCTAACCGCCTTAATAAATACCTCCCGAGCCTCATATCAACAGACCAGGTGGGCTTTATACCCGGCAGAGAGGCGCGAGATAACACTAACAAAGTAATCCAGTTAATAAATCATGCACAGGTGGAAGGGATACCTTTGGCCCTCTTTGCAACTGATGCAGAGAAGGCCTTCGACCATGTCGATTGGCTATTCCTGTGCCAGACCATGAAAGTGATGAATTTCGGGGACCCCTTTATCAATATGACTTTTGCTCTTTACTCAGCTCCCAACGCCAGGGTCATAATCAACGGAACCCTATCCAAGACATTTTCTGTCTCGAATGGGACCCGCCAGGGGTGCCCTTTATCCCCTTTACTCTTTGCCCTGTCGATTGAAGCCTTGGCACAAAGAGTTAGAAACAACCCTAAAATTGAGGGGATAAAAGTTGGCAATGCCGAGTACAAACAAGCTCTATATGCCGATGATGTCCTCTTCACTCTTACAAATGTTGAGGTCTCTGTCCCTGCTCTGCTGAAGGATATTCAAGAATATGGCGCGCTTTCTAACTTTCACCTAAAACTAAATCGGAGCTCCTTAAAGGGACAGTTTACTCAAAAAATGTCTCCACTTTAATTTGTTCCCTATGCTCCACTTTACCTGCTGGAGTGTATTAAATTGTTTACAAGTAGCTTCTTTACCCTTATATTGGCATTTGAAATTGTTAATTTAGCATGTGGTATCCCCACCTATTCTGAAAGTTTGTGGCCGCAGGTCCCAGCTATAGATAAGCTTTGTAAACACAGCCAGCAGAAGAAATTACACTCCCAGTGTGATAAAGCAGAGATAAGGTAATAAAATGTTGATTTTCCATTGTTCTCTCAAAGTATTGGTGATTGTTTTAAGGACAGATATAAGATAAAAGAAGCAGGTATATGTGCACAATGTGATACAGTAATGAGATCTGATTATACCTACAAGCTCAACCTATTTTATTAGGCTGTGGCTTCAAAACACAAAATCAGAGCTTTAATATACAGAAATAAACCTTAAAAAGCTAATTTTCATACATTTTTTTACTCTGCAGTTGGTAAAAAAAGCAATTGTAAACACATTAAGGGAAAAACTATTTTACAGTATACTGTCCCTTTAATATAAATGTACCTACTGAGCATATTCATCTCCTAGAAACAGTTTATAAAGTTCCTATTGCATCTTCTAAGTTGAAATACTTACGTATCTATCTTTCCGCGAACCAATCTGATTTTTTTAAAAATAACTACATCAAGTTACGGAAGGAAATCACTGATGATCTTTCTTCTTGGAAGAATAAGCCTTTGTCATGGCTAGGAAAAATAGGTTTTAATTAAAATGAACATACTACCACGCATTTTATACATTATGCAAACCATCCCCATTCACCTCCCACCTGATTTTCTACCCCAATTACAGAGAGTTTTAGAACAATTCATTTGGACAGGTGTTAAACCGAGAATACCTAGAAAGACCCTTTATCTGCCCCGCGATAGAGGTGGATTGGGTTTTCCTGACCTATCTTTGTACAGAAAAGCTATAATAATGCAAAGACTAGTTGAGTGGTTGCATAACACCTCACAGAAGCAATGGGTTGGACTAGACGGACAGATTCTCCACACAAATAATGTAGGCACCCTTGCTTGGATCCCTGCGCTTAAACACCCTAAATTCCTACATAAATACCACCTTACATTAGAAACCCTGCACGAATGGAACAAATTGATTGCTACCAGTACGCACATATCCTCTTCTTTCTCCCCTATGCTTCCTATTATAGACAACCCTGAGATACCGTATTATGATCTGAGCAGGCATTTAGGTTCACAGTATAGCCTAAGAGAGGGGATTCTGTATTTTGCTTTAGAGGGGGGTAAGCTACGCACTCAACAAGTTATGTCTGAACAATATGGGTACATCTTCTCATCATGGCTGAGACTAACCCACTTCCTATTACACCACAAGAAAAAAACTGACTTCCTTAGGGAATTGACCGCCTTTGAAATACTTTGCACAGGGAGGGCCCAGCCTAGGAGACTGATTTCCAAAATCTATAAATTGCTTCTCACACCACCAGATACACAATTACCATCTTACACTAGGGCATGGAGTAGGGACCTTAACAATATAATAGATGAAGATGAATGGCTCAAATCATTTAATCTGACCCAACGCTTTTCTGTCTCTGCTAAGATACAGGAAATACAACTTAAGCTTCAAACTAGATGGTACTACACTCCTGCAAGACTACATCTGCTCTTCCCAACAGCTAACTCGGTATGTTGGAGAGGGTGCGGAGGGCATGGTATGCTCATTCATATATGGTGGGAGTGCCCCTGCTTAGCAAGCTTCTGGACAGGGGTTTTTAATGAAATATCAACTAAATTAAACATGCATATACCAAACACTCCTGAAACACTGCTCTTCTTGCACCTTCCAGATACTAAAACTGGTCACACCCGGGCCCTTCTCATGATTATGCTCACAGGAGCTAAGAGACTTATCCAAAACACTGGAAATCCAAAGATGTTCCTTCGCTTACAGACTGGCGCGCTTCAGTAGATGACCTCTTGTTAATGGAAAAACTGCATTATTTAAAAAGTAATCAGATGGTCACATACAAGATGATGATGGCCACTTGGAATCCCCCCCCCCCCCCATGCAGTTAAGGTTCTCTACCCGTCAAACTCATCAATAGATTTCCCAGGTCAGGGTACATATTTTTTTCTTTATTTTTTTTCTTTTTTCTTTTTTTTTTCTTCTCTCTTTCTTACTTCTGCTCTTTCCTCTTCTCCCTTCCCCCAAGCCCCTTCCCTCCCTTCCTGAAGCCCTCCCTCTTCCCTTCACCCTGGTGTATTTAAGACTTTAAGGATTGTTACACACGTTTACTTACATATTTATATATTTGTATTTCTTCTCTCTCTGACATAGAGAGGGATTGAGTTGACGATCACTTCAATATTGTTAAAAATTATTAAAATGTTAAGCTTTTCTTTTTCAATACTGTATACGATTCAGAGTATTCAAAGACTTTTTGTAACCAAGCCTGTGGACTCATGGATCTGCCGATCCGGGATCCTTAAACATTTCACCTTGAACTTTTTAATGCCTTTGGATAGTGAACTTACTTTGTTCAAGTATTACCTAACGAAATTTGCCTAATAATATGTTTACTCTGTCTTTGTATTTTTTTTTTTTACACATATATTCAATAAAGCTTTTTGAAAAAAAAAAAACTAGGGATGTCCAGAAATGAGCATAAATACAAATTTCTGGAGTCGCCAGTGACTTTAGAAACTGCCGGCACCTAAGAAAATAAAAAAAATATATAAAATTTCCCATAAAAGTCTAACCCGCCTCCCAAAAATAAACCCTACACGTAAAACCCCTATATCCGCCTTCGAACCCACATCACAACTAATAATGAATGTATTAATCCCTGAACTGACAACCACCCACAATGCAATATGCCCAATTAAATCATTAACCCCCAATCTGCCATTCACCCACATTGCAATCTACCTAATAAAAGTATTAACCCCTAAATCTGCTAACCCCATCACAAACTACCAAGTACATGTATTAACCCCTAATCCACCATTAACCCACATTGAAACAAATCTTATAAATCTATTAACTCATAATCCGCCAAACCCACACAACGCAATAATCCTAATAAAACTATTAACCCCTAAACCACCAAACCCACACAATACAAATAATTAATTAAATAACTAATCCCCCTAACCTAACACCCCCTATATTAACCTCAATTACCTAAATAAAAAAATACTAAGTTACAAACAATAAAAATAAAAAAGCTAACATTACTTAAAAATAAAAAAAAACTAAGATTAAATTAATTTAAGATTACAAAAAATAAAAATGTTTAACATTACATAAAATAATAAAGCAAACCTCTAACAGTAAAAACCCCACCCACAAACCCCCCAAAATAAAAAACCTAACACCAAAAAATCGTAAACTACCCATTCCCCCTAAAAGGGTATTTATATGGGCATTGCCCTTAAAAGGGCATTCAGCTCTTTTACTGCCCTTAAAAGGACATTCAGCCTTTTTCAAAGGCCCATTAAAACCCTAATCTTAAAAAAACAAACCCCCCAAAATTTTTTAAAAAGTCTAAGTCTTACCCCCAGATAGGTACTCACGGTTCCTGAAGTCTGGCAGTGAAGTCTTCTTCTAAGCGGCAATATCTTCTATCTTCTTCCAGGAGCAGAGCTGAAGACCGGTGACCGCAGAACTGAAGACCGGCGATGGCAGAACTGAAGACCAGCGACCGCGGAGCCATGGAGCGTGGAGATCCTCTTCGTACAATCACTGCTGCACACTGAGGATTGAATTCAAGGTACGTGTTTAAATATGGGGTAGCTTGAATTCCTATTGGCTAATTTGACTCTATAAATTCAAATCGGCCAATAGGATGAGAGCTATTGAAATCCTATTGGCTGTTCAAATCAGCCAATAGGATTTCATTAGCTCTCATCCTATTGGCTGATTTGAGTTTGAAGACTCAAATCAGCCAATAGGAATGCAAGGTACCCCATATTTAAACGCGTACCTTGAATTCAATCCTCAGTGTGCGGCAGTGATTTTACGAAGAGGATCTCAACGCTCCATGGCTCCACGGTTGCCGGTCTTCAGTTTCGCCATCACCAGTCTTCAGTTCCGCCTTCGCCGATCTTCAGTTCAAAGGTCATCAGTCTTCAGTTCCGCACTTCGCCCAGGCTTGTTACTGGAAGAAGACAGAAGATATCACCACTTGGAAGAAGACTTCACCGCCGGACTTCAGGAACCGTGAGTACATATCTGGGGGTTAGACTTAAGCTTTTTTTAATTTTTTGTTTTTGTTTTTGTTTAGATTAGGGTTTTAATGGGCCTTTGAAAACAAACTGAATGCCCTTTTAAGGGGCAATGGGTAGTTTAGGATATTTTAGTGTTAGGTTTTTTATTTTGGGGGTTTTGGTAGGTGGGGGGGGTTTTACTTAGTATTCTTTAGGGTAAAATAGCTGTTTAACTTAGAGCAATGCCCTACAAAAGGCCCATTTAAGGGCTATTGGTAGTTTAGCATTAGATTATGGGGTGTTTTTATTTTGGGGGGGGCTTTTTTATTTTCATAGGGATTAGGTTTAATTTTTTTTGATAATTTGGTTTATTATTTTATGTAATGTTAGAATTTTTTTTGTAATCTTAGATTAATTTAATCTTAGGTTTTTTTATTTTTAAGTAATGTTAGCTTTTTTATTTTAATTGTTTGTAACTTAGTATTTTTTAATACTAAGGTTAGGGAGTTTAGTAATTTAATTAGCTATTTTCGTTGTGGAGGTTTGGTGGATTAGGGGTTAATAGATTTATTAGGTTTGTTGTGATGTGGGTTAATGGCTTATTAGGGGTTAAAAGATTTATTAGGTTGTTGCGATGTGGGTTAATGGTGGATTAGGGGTTAATAGGTTAATTAAGTTTATTGCGTTGGTGGGGGATGGTGGTTTAGGGGTTAATAGTTTAATTATGTACTTTGCGATATGGGTGAATGGCGGATTAGGGGTTAATAGTTTATTAAGGTATATTGCATTGTGAGGTGATGGCTGTTTAGGGGTTAATCACTTTATTAGGTGTATAGCGTTGTGGAGGGTTTGCGGATTAGGGGTTAATAGGTTAATTAGATGTTTTGGAATGTGTGGACAGGTGGATTAGGGGTTAATGTAGTTAATTAGTTATTGTAGTGGTGGATTAGGGGTTAATAGATTTATTTGGTTTGTTGTGATGTGGGTTAATGGCTTATTAGGGGTTAATAGATTTATTAGGTTTGTTGCAATGTGTGTTAATGGTGGATTAGGGGTTAATAGGTTAATTAAGTTTATTGCGTTGGTGGGGGATGGCGGCTTAGGGGTTAATAGTTTAATGAGGTACTTTGCGATATGGGTGAATGGCGGATTAGGGGTTAATAGTTTATTAAGGTATATTGCATTGTGAGGTGATGACAGTTTAGGGGTTAATCACTTTATTAGGTGTATAGCATTGTGGAGGGTTTAATAGGTCAATTAGATGTTTTGGGATGTGTGGGCAGGCGGATTAGGAGTTAATGTAGTTAGTTATTGTGGTGGGGGTTTGACAGGTAGATAGATATTGTGCATGCGTTAGGTGTTAGTTACTATTTTCAGGGGGTTACAGTGCTCACATACTCAGCGCAAGTCTTGATGCGCTTGCCTATGTGTGGCGAGGTGAAAATGGAGTAAAATCTCTCAATTTTCGTAGCGTAAGTCCTTGCGCTGAATATGTGATACCGATTTGTGATGCCATTCTATGTTAGCTTATTGGAGTAAAAATTGCGGGCGACGGGTGAAATATAAACGCACCGCATTTATATGCCGTGCTGTATATGTGATACCAAAACCGCGTAAAAACCGGCAGTTTTTGCAGCCAACGCCGCATATGTAATTTTGCCCAGTGTTTGCAAGTAACAGTAAGTGAAGACAGAAGTGACTACATAGTGCTCAAAACACCTGCATGCTCCTAATACTACTTAGCATGGAAAGGAGGCCAAGTTTGATAGATATATATATATATATATATATATATATATATATATATATATATATATATATATATATATATATATATATATATATATATATGAAAAAAGTTTGAGATATACAGTATATATATATAGTAATAAAAGTAAATTGCAAAGTTTAAAAAGAAAATTGAGTTCTGTCTGAATCAAGAATGTTTTATTTGGATTTCCATGAATGTCAAACACATAATGAAATTGTACCTTTTAAAAACAAATGCTATGACTTTTAGCAATATATACATTTTTTGTTGCAATGCTGAAACTCAAAACTTAGAATTGTTGATGGTGCAAATAAAGCATGAAATTAGTTAACCTGCACTAATTAGGACCTGTCATTTATAGAACTGACACTTACATCCTTTAAATGCTGATTAAACCTGAATTACATTACATACTATATACATGGAAGTTAAAACACTGAAACATCACATTTACATTTATATTTACTTTTCTATAGTAAAGTGATTTATGAGATGATATTTTATGCTTATTTTTCTTATTCTATTTGCCACTTTTTCACTTCAAAAATCAAAGTTTATTTTCCTGTACAGATTCAGAAAAATTTTGAAATTATTTTAAAGAAAGTATTTAATAAATATCCCTGTTTTATTGTATGAGATATGCAGATGCTTTTTTTCCTTTCTTTCCAACTCATATAGGAAAAAGGAAAAGTGGTTTATAATAGTTTGTTTACTTTTACAATCTTCACTATTCAATTTCAGCAGGACTTTTAGCATGCAGCTTGTACAATTTGACAATTGCCAACAGGTCATAAGGGTCACTGCATCAGAACATTATGTCACCGAACTACTGCAATTTCTGAAATGTTTGCATAAATAATATGTGAAACAATAGTTAGAAAAATGGTTTATATAAATATCCAGTGTGCCAGATTTTGTATTTATGAACTAAAAGCCATAAAATATCTTGACATACATTAATATAAACAGGAACATTTAACATGATTGCTTAGCCTTAAGTTGTTTTTTTGTCCAGCCTTTTGTTTATACTTCCTAGAAATGAAACTCTATTTATGGACAACTAAATAACACAAATAAACATCCGACAGAGCTGAAAAATCAGCTTTGATTATGCATGAAAATCTACAATGTCATTGTGTATTCTTGTGCAGTATTCTGATTGCCTGTTTATTTTTACAGAACTGCTGGCGAGCCCATGGAAGAAGAGTCAGCTTTGTGAAGTGCCAAGTTCTCCCTTATACTTCCTGTATGTGACTTCATTGTGTATCCCCTAAAGGCATCCTCAGACATCTCTCGTCTGCTGCTTGGGTGGCACAGATCAGATAGAACATAAACACGGGGCATAGCGTACTGAACAGCAGCCTCACTCATTCACTGGATGAACTTAAAACATTCTTGAGAGAAATCTAACCACTGCAATTGTAAAATTGCTGTAAAAAATCCTTGGGAAAAGCAGTGAAGGTTATATTTTACCATACTGCATAACTCAATTTAGACTTGAGCATATTAGACATGATTATATTTTTACACTTGGTTTTGGGGGATTAATACAAATTTTAATGAACATTTTTTTTTATTATTCTACATCTGTCATGTGCTTTGCTGACCAGTCAAATAATCTTTAAATATAGTATCTTTTAAATGGTGTCACATTATTTAATTTAGAAATTACATTTTAAATGGAAGTTGTATTTTCTATTACGAATGAGAAAGAAGCATTTACATAATATTATTTTGTCACAAAACAGGGGAACGCTGTTTGATTTAAATTTAAACTAATGCTTAAGTATTGGTCTAGAACTTCCTACTCATTCTCATTTATAGATATGGGCTGGTTGAAATTGACACACCTTTGTATCTGTCATGACAGAAAAATTAGTTTAAACAAAAAACTAAACAAAAAACAAATACATTTTGGGTTTTCCAATGAAAGCAGAAATGCAGTTACTTTATTAAAATATGAGGGCTTTCACAACAGTTTATACATGATCATACACCACACTATTATCTCATTTTCATTTAAAAAAGATAACTTTGATAGCATATGTTATAAGCTGTAATCAGGGGTGGAACAACCATTGGTACAGCAGGTGCTGTGGAACCAGGACCCAATCACTGGGGGACCCATAGCAGCCAGTCTATACATAGGCGTGTTACTATGCAGTCATTATCTGTGTATAGATACTTATCAATCCTTATACTACACAGCATACTCATCAGTGTATAGACCCTTACATCATTATACAGTGCAACTATTAGTGATATATATATATATATATATATATATATATATATATATATATATATATATATATATATATATATTCAAAATCATTATACAGGGAAGAATGTATATTATTACTATTACTGAGTTACCTTTGGGGGGCCCAAAAACATTTTTGCACTAGGGCCCTCTGTTGAGTATGTCTGCTACTGTTTATAATAAAGCATGACTTTTGATTATATATTTGATCATTTTCATATACCCTTTAAAAGAATGCTACTTAGCATTTTTGTTATCTAAAATAATCAGAAATCATTAATTAGGAATCTAATTTTTATTTATAGAATACAATTCTCTTCCATAGGTTATATCTGTAAATTCCTATCTAATTTTATACTAAAGACATAGATATGCAATTTGTTTTTTTTAATAAGATATTATACCATATATTTTTTTGTTATTCATCCTACAGCAAGTTTTTTTTATTGATTTTATTCAGAATTTCTTTTTTTTAAGAGTCAGAATATTGTTGCCTTGTGCCTTCTTTATAACTGTATCAGGAGCACTGCCTATATTGCCTTACAATACAAGAAGGTAGAGGATACAATGCATTTTCTATAAAATAACCACATGCATTGTTTTGTATCATGGTACAGCAATCCATGTAATGAAAAAAAAGCAGTGATGATGTATTTATTTGCAGTATTCTAATCATAGTATTTGATAGTCGCCTGACTTCTAAAGACTAGTTCTTTTTTTTTTCATATTTTCCTTACTCAAAGGATATATATTAAAGCCATAAGTGAAGATTGTCATGCTTTTTTATTCAGAAATATGAAAGAACCCTTAATTAAAACAAGGTTTTGGGTAAGGCTGTGATATGAAAGATATGGTACAATATGGTTCTACTTACTGCAGACTGAAACCTGTAAATCAAAGATGAAAGATTTCACTCAGCTAGGATTATATAATTCTCTTTTGTTATATACTCAGACTGTTTTTGTGCTTGCATTTGGGTTTGTTTAGGATTTGCATTCAATTTTAAAACGACTTTTATTTCATGCATATAAAGTTCTGATACAGAGTTGAACAGTTTTAGAACAAAAGAAAACCTTTTGTAAAATGCAGATAACCAAGTCATTCTGTAATATATACAGTGGACCTTTAACTTTAAATGATAAAAAAAAAACTGATGAAGTCATATGAAATACTTACTGCTCCGTGTATTATAAAAAACATTACTGTAAAAGAAGAGATCTTCTATTTTCCATTAGATAGTCAACTGTTGGTTCATCTGGTTTCTACGTATTTAAAAATAGTAAATAACCAGGGTTTACTTCCTAACGCCTAGTTGTAGCACCTTTTCATATACATTTTAGATTTCAGCATTTTGAGAAAGCTTCATTATTATTAATGTGAGAAATGTGTGTATTGTTAAGAAAACAATTGTTCCTTATTTGTACATACTGTCAACTGTTTTTCTAGGTGTAAAGTTCTTGGAGGCTAGTTTGTATATGTATTTAAATCTACGATTAATTGTACCGAACTATATATGTGTGTATATATATTTGTTTATTTATAATTATATGTGGGTATCAAGGGGTATTTTTGCACCACAGTATTTGTAATTATATGCTACACTGTAGTTCCATTTCAAAAAGCCATTGTTTACTCTTAATATAGCATTGAAAAATTACTATTATTTATAAAAACAACACAAGTTATGGTACAGATAATTAAATAGGTGTGTAGCCAGCCAAAGATAACTCAAAAATCCATTTATATTAATAGGATTTGTATTAGTATTATGATTACAAGACAGCTATCCATTTAAGTATAAACATTTAACTGTAATCTCCTTACTCTACTGAAAATCCACTCCATTGTGATTATGAAATATTGGAATCAATAGATTTTAAATGCAGATTTGCTTCTGTCCTGTCTCTTTTCCACATTTTAGCTCTATAAGTGCACATAGATTTACAGTTGATTTAGATAAAGATACTAATATGGTTACTTTGACCAAACAAGAATTCGAAATCTTTTACATTACCGTGCCAACAATGTAAATTTGGCTTTTATAGCAGGGTTAAATGTTTTGTGATTACAAAAGATTTGAGTTTAATTTGAAATTGACTATTACATGAATTAAACCCTAATGGTAAAAAATAAATACACAAATGGAACAGAATCTACAAAAAAGCCATGCATTTTTTATAGTTACTTTTGCGTGATTGATGAGCTGGTAAAATTATTTTCCCCACATGTAGATTTTTTTAAGTTTGCCATTAAAGTTCAGTAGAGTAATCTAAATATACACTTCATTTTATTAACTATAAAAGCAATCTCAAAAGCAAATCAGAGACAAAGAGAATTAACCATATGTATATGATCCTTGCCAAATGCAAATATTAGTATTAATTGCCAATCTTTACAAAGGCTTATGTCTTAAATGTATTTTTAAGTTTTCTTTTTTGATAACAAATTATAAAACAGATCAAAGTTAGGTTTAATATTAGGATAACCTTAACTTTCTTAATACATTTATAGCATAGTGTGAATTCAATTAAACTATTCATAAACAGACACACACAAATACAAACTAATTATTTGAACAATTCTGTTATTAGTTGAAATCTGAACACACAATCTTCACAATTCTCTTTTCACTTTACAATAAGATTGTTTAATATAAATTTATATCATTATTAAGTAGCCTTTATGTTTAAATTCAGGTGTCAGACGTTTTTCTTTTTAAAGAGAAAACTCTCTTAAAATAGCTAAGAAAAAAAATATTCCACAAATGAAGTTGTTATTGAGAAAAGTTAGTATTGGCTATGTAGTGAGATGTGAATGGCAGTATATATTAGTACTTTGTTATTAAATATATAAAATTATAGGGAATAGATGATAAAAAAAATATTTAGGAACATTGCAGATACTTGTATGATATTATCTCCACAATTTGCATAGTTCTTTAAAGGGATATAAAACCCAAAATATGTATTTCATGATTCAGCTAAAGCATGCAATTTAAAACAACTTTCCAATTTACATATATTATCTAATATGCTTTGTTCTCTTGGTATCCTGTGTAAAAAACAAACAAACCTAGGTAGACTTAGGAGCAGCAATGCATTACTGGGAGCTAGCTGCTACTTGGCTGCATATATATGCCTCCTTTAATTGGCTTAGGTGATGTGTTCAGCGATCTCCCAGAAGTGCGTTGCTGCTCATCCAGCAAATAAAACCAAGAGAACAAAGTAAATTTGATAATAGAAGTACATTTTGGGTTTTATATCCCTTTAAGATTCTTGAATATTTTTCTGGATATTCCAACTCAGTGTAATATTCTGCAGTAGCAGAATTAATAAAGAAACTTATTTAGCAGCTCTATGACAATCTAGCTGCTTTTAAAGTTCAGCCTTTATCTGGCTATAATTATTACTACTTCATATCTAATATTGTACACTTGCATTCCAAAGAAGATTATTGATTCATATACGTTGCCTATCTATTTGTATAGTTTTTTAATAAGTAATTAATTGAAGAAAAAATATAAACATTTCACTATATTTCAAACAACACTACAGTTTACGGATTTGCTACCTTAGGGATCAATCGCAATCATTTAGAAATACATATATAATAGGTTTCAATAATAAAGGGTTCTATATCCAATCCTTAAAAACTTATCAAATAATTAATTTACAAACATTCCCATAGACTATAATGGTGTTGTTCTGTTAATAATCATTAGAAATATTTTTCTGAAGGATTATGATTAACCCCAAAGTATATGGAGATTTTTGCAGTTATAACATTAGATAAACTCCTTAATGTGTTAATTGTGAAAAAAAAGAAAGAAAGACGACTCATTCAGGTTTGATGGAATATTCTTGGCAGGTGTGTAGGAGGAAATATTAATAATAATCTATACTATAGTCTAATATCAATATACGTGGGATGTACTTTTTATTCGATTATACTAGATCTAAGGGATTTATGTAGTTTCAGCTTAATACAGACAAATTATTTACACAACCCAAAACATTTTTTTAATTCTGATTTTTATTTTACAAATAAAAAAATGCTAAGATGCATCCTACCAAATTAAAATTTTAAATTGGCAATTAATTCTAATTCACCCCTTACAACAGAAGGGGTAGTGAGCAGTACAATTTATTATACAATTATATTATATTTTAGATATCAACTATAATTAATACTAGCATAATTGACATATTAGTCTCTAATGTTAAAACTTCCAAAAATTCTATTGTGTATTTTAAAGAGCAATTATCTCCATTAATGCATTGTATTAAGATAATTTGCTATTGGTATTCCAGTTTAATAACATTTTAAAAATACAGTTCAAAATTATACAAAAAATGCAGAGCTAAAAAAGAGTCACTTTACAAATAATTAATAATACTATTAATAATAATAAAAATAAATTATATGGAATTGTTAATTGCACATTTCGTCAACTGATATTATTGGTTAAAGGGAAAGTAATCACTAGAAAACTCCACCATCACTATTTAAACATTTATTTTTGCTAAAAAAAAACCTGATTGTTAAAACAGTTTTTTTTTTTTAGCTTTATAGAGCAGACTTCCTAGAGGTGGGCATTTGCACTGTGTTGCTACACTACAGGTATTCCTGCATTTATGTTGCTTCTCTGTAGAAAAGCCTCCTTAAAATGAAGGTAAATTTTATGGTTTGCGATTATACCCAAACATTCTTCAATATTATTATAAAGCAGTCGCTAACTTTTTTTTCTATGTTTCTATTATATTTTTATATAATTATAAATGTTGTGCCGTTTCGTACCCGACTCCTCCCAGCAGCTACTTCCGTGTTTTACTGTTTCCTAACTGAGAGCGGTCCCACCTGCTCTCTGCGTTGGCTAAAAGTGCGTTCACATTATATTTTCTTCTGCGCATGTGTGACTTACACCCGATACATATTATTCAACGAAGTACATTCTTCATTCAGTACTAAACTGTCAGCGATATCAGACGCGGAATAGAGATTGTGCTTTTAAAAATTGACTTCTTTTATTCTATTAGACCTATGAAAATTGTCTCTTTCTTTCTTCGATCTGTACAATAATATATTTATGATATATGAAATTTCGTTTATACTATTATTAATGAAAAGATGTTTACAGTTTAAAAGATTCAATAAAGCAATAGCAGGTTTCCGTAGTTAGAAAGTATACTTACTTAGACGACGATCACAGAAATATGCAAATTTCTAAGCAGAAGTTGAAACTAAGTGAAAGAGAGCATGCGCGTCTCATGAACGAGCACCGTCAGGAAATTGCATTCCTCACGCTCAATGCATGCGCATAGTAATGTAGTGACTTTGAAATGTTCAGGCTGATCACACCGGGGGGAAAACGATAATTGGATGCTGACATAGAGGTAGCATGTCAATCAAGTTGCATAACATGTCGGGCGGAGTAAACAATACAAACGGCAGATAAGTAAATTATAAAAATGTACGCTATTAAGTAAAATGAAAAAAAAAGATTAATTAAAGTTATGCTTAATTTCTATTTAGTTTAAGATGGCGTAAAGTACTTCGCTTAACTTTACCTTACCTTTAAGAACCTTGAGGAAAGAATGTTCCTAACATTTCCTGAATCTAATTATATTTAAAAAACACATTCTCCTTTCATATCATATTTGTAGTTGAATATAAAATAACATTTTTGCAGAACAGATTCTAATGGAATGCAGATATGAGTAGGGGATAATAACAGTAGTTATTGGGAGAACATGTGTCTGTAGTTGAGGCAGTTTACATACGTTGTATTTCTAATATTTTGTACAAAAATAAAGATTAATAAAGTAATAATTATTTAGGTCCTTGCCTAATAACGTTGTCATGTGTAATGAATGGAATAATGCAATGTAGACAAAATATATTAATAGATGTTAATGTTTAATAAGATGTACTGTTACTAGAGATGAAAATCTTTTAAAAAATATAGGTTATTACAGACACATTTTTGAGGCCAGTTTGGAATGTAATATTATCTATCTACAGACTGGAGCCCAAAAGAACAACTGATACACACAATTCCAAGAGGCTCCATGTTTGTACACAGACCAGTGTGGTGTTTAAGACATGCTATCTATAGACTGGATTCCATAAGTATAGTAGATACACCCACCCTTCTTAGGGACTCAGATCAGTGGGGCTTCTAAGGTGTGCAGTCAAAAGACTGGATTCCATAAGAAGAACATATATACTTACCCTCTGAAAGGCTCCATATTCTTATACAGACCAATGTGGTGTGTAAAGTAAAGACTGGATTCCATAAGAAGAACATATATACTTACCCTCTGAGAGGCTCCATATTCTTATACAGACCAATGTGGTGTGTAACGTAAAGACTGGATTCCATAAGAAGAACATATATACTTACCCTCTGAGAGGCTCCAAATTCTTATACAGACCAGTATGGTGTGTAAAGTGTGCAATTTAAAGACTTGATTCCATAAGAACAGTAGATACACTCATCTTTGTGTTCTTGTACAAATCAGTGTGGTGTGTAATGTATGCAGTCTAAAGACTAGATTCCATAACATCCTCCTAGTGCAGCTGAGAGAAAGTGTCTTCAGGCACATAATAAACATTAAAATTAAAAAATGTATCAATACATTAAAAACAAAAAAGGATCACACTACACTATACATACAATAGCTGCACTCCACTACTAATCTATGAAGTACACAATGGAATTATTATGATTATAAATTCCTTTGTAACTGTCTACTTGCAGATATTAAACAGGGCTTCAATATATTTCAATTTTACAACTGTCACCTTTGCAAAGTAAAGTTGATAAAATATGTTTTGATTTTTTTCTCAAAACAAGCATAATTAGTATTGCACTCTAATTAAAAATACTGTATAGTTAAAGTGGGTAATTTATCAAAGCTTCCTAAATGTATAAAAGCTGTAGATTTACAAAGGAAGGCATACTTATTGAAACAAATAATGCTTCATGTTTGATAAATACCATTCCAGATTTTTACTCACTTTTCAATCTCTCTTTGCTATTAGACACATTGAGAAAAATGACTTTTTAAATGTTTTATATTCATCTAATGGACTGTAATTTCTGTTTATGAAATATGAGTATAGCTTATACTAAAGCACAATACTACATTCATTAACAGAGATTTGTCTTGTATGGCTGCAGAGGAAAATCATTTTGCATGGGTAAGTTTATAGGAAAAACTTGCATACGTATATTACAATTTCTTTGTTCTAAGTAATTTCTCATAAGAAATATTTGTGCACATTTGTGCTTTATTCCTTGTACGTTTTCAACCTTTCTTGTTCAAAATTGTGTCTAATGTATTAACATGTTTTTGTTCTGAATATCTGCTAATGTGAATAAAAGCCATTTGTTATGAAACAAGAATATTTGTCCCTTAATTGTTTCCATTTTCTTCAAGATAAAAGTTGGTTGACAGATAATGTAAGACTAAACTGAAACACCGAAGGTGGCTTTATGATGAAGCTAAAGTACCTAATGTTTTATGTGAATGTGTTCCAGGCAATGGAGGGAAACATGAGATTGTAATCTGTCACTGCCTCAGCCAAAAGTATTTTATATGTAAACTAAAACATATTAAATGTGTCTTCAGTTTTATTATCACTATAACACATCATAGAGTACAATTATTAAATATTGCTAAGCTCTAATGTACCTTACAGCTCATTCATATAAAAATATCTTAGGTTTCTTAACCCTTTAAAGTGACACTTTAAAGTCAAATATTCAGACATATTTTTAAACATCTTTCCAATTTACTCCAATTATCAATTTATGCTTAGTCTTTTAATAAGCACACTTTCTGAGCACCAACTTCTACTGAGCATGTGCAAAAGTTAACCGTGTATGTGCATATGAGCCTGTAATTGGCTGGTGGCTTTCACATGAAGCAAACATTGAAATTTCTAAGGAAATAAAAAATCTGCTGATAATTTGAAGTTCTGAGTAAGTGCTGTTACATTTTCTTTTTACTTTATTCAGGTAAAAAAGAAGTTGCGCTAAAACAGCCAAACCATATCTGTATGGTATAATTATTTATTAGTTAAATTCAATATTAAAGTATCACATATAAATAAGAACAACATTACAACAACAAAATTACAAATATATCAAATCAATTCATTGTCAGATAAAAAAACGAATTTATATAGATAGTGTAAGTTGCAGTTTCAAATATATTACAAGGATCTGTTGCAATATCCTTGTAACTAATTGAGCCGTGTGCTGATGTGGGAGGTATCCTATGCTGGAGATAACAGATATTTTACTATTTTACTGGTAGTAACAGATCAGCCAGTACCTTTTTTCACACTCTTATCGGTCACCCAGTATACTCCGCCACTTTACCTTCGTTCCAGGATGTGGTAGCACTTTGTTTCAGCGCACGTATCCTTAAGTGATCGTCCCCTTTGTTTCTGCACTGATCACAGCTTAAGACTTACTTCTGCATTTGGCCAGTCACATGTGCTTAGACCTCCAACCAGGTACCGGCATTTTGGTGTTACTTTTGAAATTGAAAACTTTGTTCACTCAAATCAGTGATCATCCAGCAAAGGCCGATGATAGGCTGAAACGCATAGATGAGAATCCACTGCCTTGATTAAATAGAGCGATCTGTAAACTTTTTGCTGGATGGTCGCGGATTTACAGACATATATACACATATGTACACACACATTCATATTTAATAAAGTGTTATACTGTGCATTTATTGTAAACATTTCACATTCCAATGTTCTTCACATAGGGGAATATGTCCAAAGTATTTATAAATAGATATTTCTTTATATCTGTATATTTCTTTACCTATACATGAATATATATTGGTATAAATATATATTTGTGCAAAAAAAAAAACATTAGATATATGTATAAATATGTAATTATGAATAAATAGAAAATATTCTTCCATGTGAAGAACATTGGAATGTGAAATATTCATATTTTCATGTCAGGTTAGCGCACTTGAGAATATGCTATCAGGTTTGTGTGCGAGTAGGGTGATAGGGATTTTTTCTAATTTTTTAGCTCCATTGTTGGCTTTTTATACTCATCAGGTTAGTGTGCGAGCAAACACAGTTTACTTACAACTTGTAATATGAACGCTACCCAACACGGGCAAAAAACATACTTCTAGTGGAGGGAGTTAAAGGACAGTCTAGTCCAAAACAAACTTTCATTATTCAGATAGGGCATGTGATTTTAAACAATTTTCCTATTTACTTCTATCACAAATTTTGCTTTGTTCTCTTGGTATTCTTAGTTGAAAGCTAAATCTAGGAGGTTCATATGCTAATTTCTAAGCAAAAAAACAAGTAAATATGTGGTATAGGAAAGAAATGGTCAGCAGCTTCTAAAATGATTGTTCCCTGCAACCAATCAGAGTATTAAAATTCAAAGTAAACAGAAGATGCAGTCACAGTGCAAATGAATAACTTAATATCTCATATTAAAAATACTAATGATCATTCCTTAAAGCAAAAGTTATTAAAAATGCTGGGAGGATATGTTTTTCTCTGGGTTGGTTAGAGATTGTGTGAGTTGGTTTTAAATAATCCAACTGAACAAATAGTAATCTCAAATATGTCTGTGATCAAGCCGTACGTAGAAGGAATCTCATGAGGCTGCATCTAGTTGGAGCAACAAGAGGGACCAACGCCATAAGGATATGAGCGCATAAACCGAGTGCTGCCAAATTCTCTAAATAAGGTAAAGTGGTGAAGTATACCTGGCGACCCATAACCACACCATCTAAGGTATGGACATATTTGTGATTAGTGAACCTTAAAATTTCGGTTCGCGAACGGCGGACGCAAACTTCCGCTACTGTTCGCGAACCGCCATTGACTTCAATAGGCAGGCGAACTTTAAAACCCACAAGGACTCTTTCTGGCCACAATAGTGATGGAAAAGTTGTTTCAAGGGGACTAACACCTGGACTGTGGCATGCCGGATGGGGATCCATGGCAAAACTCCCACGGAAAATTACATAGTTGATGCAGAGTCTGGTTTTAAGCCATAAAGTGCCTTAATCACCTAACATTCCTAATTTTTTTTTAAATAACATGCTTTAAAACATCAGGTATGATGTAGTATCGATCAGGTAGTATAAGGGTTACGCCCGCTTCACAGTGACAGACCAAACTCCCCGTGTAACGCACTGCAAACAACTGCAAACAGTCCATTTGCACAACCACGAGTTAGATAGATTTGATAGTTAGATACATACATTACATAGATCAATAGATGCAATATACATATGATAGATACAAATTACAGAGATCAATAGATGCAATATACATTTGATGATAGATACAAATTACATAGATCAATCTATGCAATATACATTTGATAGATACGAATTACATAGATCAAAAGATGCAATATACATTTGATAGATACGAATTACATTGATCAATAGATGCAATTTATATTTGATAGATACGATTGATAGTTAGATGGATTTGATAGATAAATAGATAGATTTGATAGATATATGATTTCCCTGACAGAGTATAACAATAAGACATGCGGTCTGGGACCTGTGGTGTGTTAAGTAGTATTATTCTTAGCAGTTTACTACCTGTTACTCCCCCTATCGGGGGAGGTCTATATGGGCTGCATTTTTGGAACAGGGAGATGGAAGAAGATGATTGGTCTGTCCTCCTACTTCAAATTTGGCCTAAACACAAGTGGCTGTCTCAAATCAGTCCGGCCACGAGATAGATAGATTTGATAGATAGATATACATAGATTGATAGTTAGATAGAATCGATAGAAGATAAATAGATCAATTTGATAGATATATAATTACCCTTACAAAGTATAATAATAAAACATGCGGTCTGGGAGCCATGGTAACTAGGTTGTGTTAAGTAGTACTATTCTTAGCACTTTAATCCCTGTAACTCCCCCTATCGGGGAAGGTCTATATGGCCTGCATGATCACCCTGACAAATTATAACAACAAGACATGCGGTCTGGGACCCATGGTAACTAGGTTTTGTTTATATTAGTACTATTCTTAGCACTTTAATCCATGTTACTCCCCCTATCTGTGTAGGTCTATATGGCCTGCATGATTACCCTGAGAAAGTATAACAACAAGACATGCGGTCTGGGACCCATGGTAATTAGGTTGTATTTAGTAGTACTATTCTTAGACTACACTTAGATTACACTAGCAAAATGATTTAAAAGTTTTTTTGTTTAAATTTACACTAATGTATTGTTAAGCAGATATGAGTGGTGGCTGGCACAGAGCAATGAACCACAGTATATGCTGTGTGAGCCTGAGACACAGGCCTGATAGAAAATGAAATTAGATTACACTAGCAAAATGATTTATAAGGTTTTTTTTAAAATTTGCAATAATGTTAAGCAGATATGAGTGGTGGCTGGCACAGCAATTAACCACAGTATATGCTGTGTAAGCCTGACACACAGGCCTGATAGAAAATGAAATTAGATTACACTAGCAAAATGATTCAAAAGTGTTTTTGTTTAAATTTACACTAATGTTAAGCAGATATGAGTGGTGGCTGGCACAGAGCAATGAACCACAGTATATGCTGTGTGAGCCTGAGACACAGGCCTGACAGAAAATGAAATTAGATTACACTAGCAAAATGATTTAAAAGTTTTTTTTTTAAAATTTACAATAATGTTAAGCAGATATGAGTGGTGGCTGGCACAGCAATTAACCACAGTATATGCTGTGTAAGCCTGACACACAGGCCTGATAGAAAATTAAATTAGATTACACTAGCAAAATGATTTTAAAGTTTTTTTTTTTTAATTTACAATAATGTTAAGCAGATATGAGTGGTGGCTGGCACAGCAATTAACCACAGTATATGCTGTGTAAGCCTGACACACAGGCCTGATAGAAAATGAAATTAGATTACACTAGCAAAATGATTTAAAAGTTTTTTTGTTTAAATTTACACTAATGTTAAGTAGATATGAGTGGTGGCTGGCACAGAGCAATGAACCACAGTATATGCTGTGTGAGCCTGAGACACAGGCCTGATAGAAAATTAAATTAGATTACACTAGCAAAATGATTTTAAAGTTTTTTTTTTAATTTACAATAATGTTAAGCAGATATGAGTGGTGGCTGGCGCAGCAATTAACCACAGTATATGCTGTGTAAGCCTGACACACAGGCCTGATAGAAAATGAAATTAGATTACACTAGCAAAATTATTTAAAAGTTTTTTTGTTTAAATTTACACTAATGTAAAGCAGATATCAGTGGTGGCACTAATCACAGTATATGCTGTGAGCCTCACACACAGGCTGACAGCCAGGCAAATGCAAATACAAAAAAAAAAATGACTGAAGTTCTAGCCCTAAAAAGGGCTTTTTGGGCTGAAGTTCTAGCCCTAAAAAGGGCTTTTTGGGGTGCTGTCCTTATAGCAGAGATTAGATGAGTCCTTCAGGACTGTAGTGGACACTAAATACACTAGCCTAGCTATCTATTTCCCTATAATGTCAGCAGCAGCATCACTAAACCTCCTCTCACTAAGAAAGCAAGATCGTAATGAATCTAAAATGGCTGCTGCCCAGGAGCTGGGAGGGTCTGTGAGGGAGTGTCTGCTGCTGATTGGCTCAAATGTGTCTGAAGGCTGTGAGATACAGGGTCAAAGTTTCCTCAATGATGATGAATAGGGGGCGGATCGAACATCGCATATGTTCGCCCGCAGAGGCGAACGCGAACAAGCTATGTTCGCCGGGGACTGTTCTCCGGCGAACTGTTCGCGACATCACTATTTGTGATTACTATTTGTTCAGTTGGAACTCACACAATCTCTAACCAACCTGGAGAAAAACATATCCTCCAGCATTTTTAATGCAGACTACACACTCAGAGCTTTATATGCTATAAGGAATGATCATTAGTATTTTTAATATGAGATTTTAAGTTAATTATTTGCACTGTGATATTTATTTGTTTTATTAAATTGTATTCTTTTAATTGTTTTATTAACATTGTAACATTTCCACCGGTGGAACTTTTAATGTCCAATTTAATTGGTTTACTAGATATATTTGTTTGAATCTAATTTTTCTTATCAGTAAAATATTTTGCCACACTTGATTCTTACTTTTATGCATTTAATCTAATAAGCATATACTCTATTAATATATAATAAATTCCAAATATTAACGTTTGTGCTGTTTGTAGCGCATCTTCTTTTTACTTTGAATGCTAATTTCTAAACCCTTAAAGGCCGCCTCTTAGCTTAGGGCATTTTTACAGTTTTCGCCACTAGAGGGTGTTAGGTGATGTGTTTCATATAGATAACACTGTGCTCGCGCATGTGGAGTTCCTAGGAGTCAGCACTGATTGGCTAAAATGCAAGTCTGTCAAGAGAACTGAAATAAGGTTCAGTTTGCAGACGCTTAGATACAAGATAATTACAGAGGTAAAAAATGTATTATTATAACTGTGTTGGTTATGCAAAACTAGAGAATGGGTAATAAAGAGATTATCTATCTTTAAAACAATAAATATTCTGGTGTAGACTTGTCCCTTTAACGCTCAAGCGGGAGAGTTAAATGACGCTCCACTTGTAATATGGCCCTATATAATTATCTTATTTACATATCACGTTTTGCAAGGGATTAATGTCCTTTTAAAGTACCTCAGTATTTTGATACTACAAAATAAACTGTTTGGCCAAGATTACTAGTGGAGTGCAATATCAATATTGCAGGCTTGAGATAAGAATAGCGCATAATCTGTTATCACAAGTGAATGGTAAATAGGTTTTACCAGAGAATGTTAGTAAAGGCCGTACTAAACATCACTCAAATTACAAGCTGTGCTAATAGCGATAATAAAATTAGAGCTAGATTAAGAGTGTATTGCTATTGTTTGCATGCAAGTGATATTGGGTTTTTGAGGCTGTTTGCATGCAAGGTAAATTCCACTCCTATTACAAGTTGAAAGTAAATCTAAACGTGTGAGACCAGTTGCGATTTATGCTAGAATTATTACTGCAACCTTAGAGCTTTGGTTAATTGTTAGGCTCGAATAAAAAGTCACACAAAACACATTCACCTAGATTACGAGTTTTGAGAGCTATAGGGAAAGTAAAGAACGCAACAAAAGTGGCGTTATTTAATTCCTTATAGTGCTGCCATTACAAGTTTTGAAAAACCCAACTTGCGAGTGCGATATGGAGATTTTAAGCTCCATACCGCACCCAAAACAAGCAGTGTTTTGACGTGCTCGTGCACGCTTTCCCTATAAACATCAATGAGGAGAGCCGGCAAAAAAAAAAAAACACCTGCGATCACGGAAACCAAAGCTCCGTAATGCAGCCCTATTGATGTCTATGGGGAAAAAGAAAATACAGTTTAAACCTAACACCCTAACATAAACCCCGAGTCTAAACACCCCTAATCTCCTGCCCGACATCGCCGACGCCTGCCTACAGTTATTAACCCCTAATCTGCCGCTCCCAATATTGCTGCCACCTAAATAAAATTATTAACCCCTAATCTGCCACTCCCGATATCACCCCCACTATACTAAAGTTATTAACCCCTATTCCGCCACACCCCAACATCACCGCAACTAAATAAAGTTTTTAACCCCTAAACCTCTGGCCTCCCACATCACTACCACTAAATAAACCTATTAACACCTAAACCGCCAGCCCCCCACATTGCAACAACCTAAATTAAACTATTAACCCCTAACCCTAACATAACCCTAACCCTAACACCCCCTAACTTTAACATAATTCAAATGGAGCCAGTGGAGGCTCCTCTATAGGAGCACTTGAGCACGTGAACCCCCTGACCCCTGATGAACACCCTGACCCCTGATGAACAAAAAAAAAAAAAAAAGAGTGAGAAATAAAAATAAATAAATAAATTTTTAAACCTTTTTTGCTGATTTAAATAAAAAAATCTTCCAGGCTCCACTACAGTTTTGTCTAAAAACATTTAAAATTGCTGTTTTTAATTATTTAGGCTGAAAGTGGAATGGTCTTTTGCCTAATACTTCTATCTATCGCACATGCTGTGCAGTGCGATAAATAGAAGTATAGGCAAAAGCACTTTCCACTTTCAGCCTGCATTGCCTTCAGCGCCACCTACAGGTAAGCCCATAGCTTTCCTAACCGCACAGCTCTTAGTGTGCGAGAGCCAGCTGTCACGTGACACTCGCACACTAAGAGCTGTGTGTGTAGGAGGAGGAGCATTGTCTTGAGGGCAGAGAGCAGGAAAAGAAGCCTGCACGGCACACAGCAAATGGTAACAGCCTGCGCACGGCTTCTGTAGAGAGGGTCAGCAGTTGGCAAATCAGAGCAGCCATTCTGATTTCAACCCGGGCCCCGCATGCCTGTGACAATGATATTTTGCTTAAGAAAAAAATTCTCTGCTGCGGACGGTTAGTAAAGGCATTGGAATTGTGAAAACGGTGGAACGTATTTAATCCTTTGGCTGCCAATGCTTTGAACCCCATTCTTGCAGCAAATAGGTTAACTACTGAGATCTTTTGATGAGTTCCACGTTGCACGTTTTTTGTTTTTGTTTTTAAAAAGCTCCAATTAGATTGATATTTAGTTATTATGGTCTGGTTTGTGGCTCACATATTGTTAATATAAAAATGCAACACTTTTCCCTGCACACAACTTTATCTGATCTTATTTAATTGTGTATGTATTTTTCTCATGATGGATTGAAGCTCTCATGGTCTAATGCCTCAAATTAGTAGAATTGGGGGGTTCTATACCAAGTAACATCAATTTAATGCAATAATCCTTGCTTCAAAGAGCAGGGCTCTACTAAAATGAATGTGTGAGACCACAGATGCTGGAAATGAATTAAACTGTCTCCTTGTGAATCCTAAAAACCTAACGAGAGACTGAAGGTTGTCTGCTTATTAGTCCCCTAACATTACAATATTATTACATCATGTAATAATATTGTAATATTAGGGATTAATAAGCAGCTATTTAGGATCAAGGTAGGGGCAGCTTTTTACATGATGTGCTTGGTAGAATCTGAGCCCTTAGTAATCAGGCAGTCTTCTGCCCCTTCAACCTTTCTGATAAAAAAATGTGATGCTGTGAGATGGTCAGATAAGTGTGGTGCCTAATATTGTGTGTAAATCATTGTCTGTGCTGCTCTTTTTTTTAGAAAGTTTTTTAAAAAAAATATCTTACATTATGGTTTAATTCTTTCTATTAACTCCTGCAAGTGGTGAATCTATTTGATTTGTGCACTTTAAAGATAGTTAGGTATTAAAAAAAATCTATTCATTTTAGATCCAGATTGAAAAAACAACAGTTGTTTGTATGTATGCGTGTGTGTGTGTATATATTATATAGATATATAATGAACCTCCATTTTAATAACCCACAAGCCGCCAATGAATAGAACTAAATTAAACTTACAATTATTAACTAATTAATACCTATTAACCCCTTATACCACCAGCCCCCCTACATCGCAACAACCTAAATTAAACTATATTAACCCCTAACGTAACCCTAAACCTAACACCCCTAACTTTAACAGAATAAAATTAGATCTAAATTAAACTAAATATTTCCTACTTTAAATCAAATACTTACCTGTGAAATAAAACCTAAGGTAGCTACAATATAACTAATAGTTACATTGTAGCTAGCTTAGGTTTTATTTTTATATCAAAGGTAAGTTTGTATTTATTTTAACTAGTAGACTAGTTAGTAAATAGTTATTAACTATTTACTAACTACCTAGCAAAAATAAATACAAACTTACCTGTGAAATAAAACCTAACCTGGCTTACACTAAAACCTAACATTACAAAAAAAAACATACCATTACAAAAAAATTAAAAAACCTACCATTACAACCCCCCCTGAAATTATCCAAAAAATAAATAAAGATTACTCCTATTATAATACGCATAAAAAAACCACACCAAAATAAATTACCTAATCTAGAATAAACTACCAATGGCCCTTAAAGGGCCTTTTGTAGGGCATTGCCCTAAAGATAGCAGCTCTTTTAGTGAAAACAATTTACAAAGACCCACTAACATTACAAACCCCCAAACCCTCAAACCCTCAAAATAAAAAAAAATATCTAAAAAACCTAAGCTACCCATTGCCCTGAAAATAAAACACCTAAAAAAAACCTTAAAAAGCCTACCACTAACCCCATGACGATCCACTTACAGTTTTTGAAGTCCCGCTTAAACGATCTTCATCCCGGAGTTGAAGTCCTGATCTAGGCGGCAAGAAGTCTTCATCCAGATGGCCTCTTCAATTTTCATACTGGCGGTGACGTCCTGATCCAAGCGGCGAGAAGTCTTCATCCAGGCGGCCTCTTCAAACTTCATCCAGGCGGAATATTCTATCTTGATCCCGGAGACGCGGAGTGGGTCCATTCTGAAGACATCCGGCGCAGAGCATCCTCTTCATATGGTCGCCGCCGTACACTGAATCTTCAATGCAAGGGACGCAATTCCAGATGGCGTCCCTTGCATTCCTATTGTTCAAATCAGCCAATAGGATTTAAGCAGCTCTCATTCTATTGGCTAATTTGAATTCCTATTGGCTGATTCCAATTTTTCAGCCAATAGGAATGCAAGGGACGCCATCTTGAATCGCATCTCTTGCATTGAAGATTTAGTGTACGGCGGCGACCGTATGAAGAGGACTTCGCCGCCAGGATGAAGATTAAAGAGGCCGCCTGGATGAAGACTTCTCGCCACCTGGAACAGGACTTCAACTCCGGGATGAAGATCGTTCAAGCGGGACTTCAAAAACTGTAAGTGGATCATAAGGGGGTTAGTGTTAGGCTTAAGGGTTTAAGGGTTTTTTGGGTGTTTTTTTTTTAGTTTAGGGTCTGGGCAGTAAAAAAGCTAAATGCCCTTTTAAGGGCAATGCCCATACAAATGCCCTTTTCAGGGCAATGGGTAGCCTAGGTTTTATTAGAATTAGGTTTTTTATTTTGGGGGGTTGGTTGAGTGGTAAGTTTTACTGAAGGGGGTCTTTGTGTTTTTTTTTACAGGTTAAAGAGCTGATATCTTTGGGGCAATGCTCCACAAAAGGCCCTTTAAAGTGTCATTGGTAGTTTATTGTAGGCTGGGGGGGGTATTTTGGGTGGGCCTTTTATTTTGATAGGGCTATTAGATTAAGTATAATTCTTTTTTATTTTGGATAATTTCGTTTGTTATTTTCAGTAATTTAGTGTTTGTTATTTTTTGTAACATTATTTTGTAATGTGTAGTTTAGTTTAATTTAATTGGTAGTTAGTTTACTTAATTATTATATTAGTTTAATTGGTAGTTTAAACTTATGCCTAGATTTAGAGCTCTGCGTTAGCCGTCAAAAGCAGGGTCCAAAAGCTGCTTTTGGCCACCCGCTGGTATTTAGAGTCAGGCAGGAAAGGGTCTACCGCTCACTTTCAAGCCGCGACTTTTCCATACCGCAGATCCCCTTACGCCAATTGCGTATCCTATCTTTTCAATGGGATCTTCCTAATGCTAGTATTTAGAGTCTTGGCTGAAGTGAGCGGTAGACCCTCGACCGACAAGACTCCTACCGCCCATGGAAAGGCTGTAGTTAAGAGCTTTATGGGCTAACGCTGGTATATAAAGCTCTTAACTACAGTGCTCTAAAGTACACTAACACCCATAAACTACCTATGTACCCCTAAACTGAGGTCTCCCCACATCGCCGCCACTATAATAAATATTTTTAACCCCTAATCTGCCGACCGCACATCTTCGCCACCTACATTATCCCTATGAACCCCTAATCTTATTAACTTAAGTATTCCTATTTAAAACTAAATACTTACCTGTAAAATAAACCCTAATATAGCTACAATATAACGAAAAATTATATTGTAGCTATTTTAGGATTTATATTTATTTTACAGGCAACTTTGTATTTATTTTAACTAGGTACAATAGCTATTAAATAGTTATTAACTATTTAATAGCTACCTAGTTGAAATAATTACAAAATTACCTGTAAAATAAATCCTAACCTAAGTTACAATTAAACCTAACACTACACTATCATTAAATTAATTAAATAAATTAACTACCAATAACAACAATTAAATACAATTAAATAAACTAAACTAAAAAAACCCCCACTAAATTACAGAAAATAAAAAAAGATTACAAGAATTTTAAACTAATTACACCTAATCTAAGCCCCCTAATAAAAGAAAAAAAAAAAAAAAAAGTCCCTACCCTATTCTACATTACAAAGTAATCAGCTCTTTTACCATTTTTGCGGGGCATGCCCCAATGTAATCAGCTCTTTTGCCTGTAAAAAAAAATACAACCCCCCCAACATTAAAACCCACCACCCACATACCCCTACTCTAACCCACCCAAACCCCCATAAATAAACCTAACACTACCCCCCTGAAGATCTCTCTACCTTGAGTCGTCTTCACCCAGCCGGGCCAAAGTCTTCATCCGATGGGGCAGAAGAGGACATCCAGACCGGCAGAAGTCTTCATCCTATCCGGGCAGAAGAGGACATCCAGACCGGCAGACATCTTCATCCAAGCGGCATCTTCTATCTTCATCCATCCGACGAGGAGCGGCTCCATCTTCAAGACCTCTGGCGCGGAACATCCTTCTCCACCGACAACTACCCGACGAATGAAGGTTCCTTTAAGTGACGTCATCCAAGATGGCGTCCCTCGAATTCCTATCAGCCAAT
Source organism: Bombina bombina (assembly GCF_027579735.1). Lineage (NCBI taxonomy): Eukaryota > Metazoa > Chordata > Amphibia > Anura > Bombinatoridae > Bombina > Bombina bombina. The sequence continues at coordinate 334,650,183 of NC_069503.1, forward strand.
CGGATTGAGCTCGCATTCTATTGGCTGTTCCGATCAGCCAATCAGATTTTTCCTACCTTTCCTACCTGTTCCTATCAGCCAATCGGAATTCGAGGGACGCCTTCTTGGATGACGTCACTTAAAGGAACCTTCATTCGTCGGGTAGTCGTCGGTGAAGAAGGATGTTCCGCGCCAGAGTTTTGAAGATGGAGCCGCTCCCCGTCGGATGGATGAAGATAGAAGATGCCGCTTGGATGAAGATGTCTGCCGGTCCGGATGTCCTCTTCTGCCCGGATAGGATGAAGACTTCTGCCAGTCTGGATGTCCTCTTCTGCCCCATCGGATGAAGACTTCGGCCCGGCTGGGTGAAGACGACTCAAGGTAGGGAGATCTTCAGGGGGGTAGTGTTAAGTTTATTTAAGGGGGGTTATGGTGGGTTAGAGTAGGGGTATGTGGGTGGTGGGTTTTAATGTTGGGGGTGTATTTTATTTTACAGGCAAAAGAGCTGATTACTTTGGGGCATGCCCTGCAAAAAGCCCTTTTAAGGGCTGGTAAAAGAGCTGATTACTTTGTAATGTAGAATAGGGTAGGGACTTTTATTTATTTTTTTTATTATTATTTTATTAGGGGGCTTAGATTAGGTGTAATTAGTTTAAAATTCTTGTAATCTTTTTTTGTTTTCTGTAATTTAGTGGGGTTTTTTTGTAATTTAGTTTAGTTTATTTAATAGTATTTAATTGTTATTATTGGTAGTTAATTCAATTAATTTAATGATAGCGTAGTGTTAGGTTTAATTGTAACTTAGGATAGGATTTATTTTACAGGTAATTTTGTAATTATTTTAACTAGGTAGCTATTAAATAGTTAATAACTATTTAATAGCTATTGTACCTAGTTAAAATAAATACAAAGTTGCCTGTAAAATAAATATAAATCCTAAAATAGCTACAATATAATAATTCATTATATTGTAGCTATATTAGGGTTTATTTTACAGGTAAGTATTTAGTTTTAAATAGGAAGACTTTAGTTAATAAGATTTAATTTATTTCGTTAGATTAAAATTATATTTAACTTAGGGGGGTGTTAGGGTTAGGGTTAGACTTAGCTTTAGGGGTTAATATATTTATTATAGTAGCGGCGAGGTCCGGTCGGCAGATTAGGGGTTAATACTTGAAGTTAGGTGGCGGCGACGTTGGGGGGGGCAGATTAGGGGTTAATACTATTTATTATAGTGTTTGCGAGGCGGGAGTGCGGCAGTTTAGGGGTTAATACATTTATTATAGTAGCGGCGTGGTCCGGTCGGCAGATTAGGGGATAATACTTGAAGTTAGGTGGCGGCGACGTTGGGGGGGGGCAGATTAGGGGTTAATAAATATTATGTAGGGGTCGGCGATGTTGGGGGCAGCAGATTAGGGGTTCATAGGGATAATGTAGGTAGCGGCGGTGTCTGGAGCGGAAGATTAGGGGTTAATTGTGTAATGCAGGTGTCAGTGATAGCGGGACGGCAGATTAGGGGTTAATAAGTGTAAGGTTAGGGGTGTTTAGACTCGGGGTTCATGTTAGGGTGTTAGGTGCAGACTTAGAAAGTGTTTCCCCATAGGAAACAATGGGGCTGCGTTGGGAGCTTAACGCTGCTTTTTTGCAGGTGTTAGGTTTTTTTTCATCCCAAACTGCCCCATTGTTTCCTATGGGGGAATCGTGCATGAGCACGTTTTGCCAGCTTACCGCTACCGTAAGCAACGCTGGTATTGAGGGTTGAAGTGGCGGTAAATTTGGCTCAACGCACCCTTTTTGGAGCCTAACGCAGCCCTTCAGACAACTCTAAATACCAGCGTTGTTTGGAAGCAGCGGTAGGAAAAAAAGCTGCGGTAGCTACGCGGGTCTTTACCGACAAAACTCTAAATCTAGCCGATAGTTTTTTAATTTGACAGGTAAGTTTTAATTTAATTTAAGATAGGGAAATTGTAATTTTAATATAAAGTTAGGGGGTTGTTAGGTTTAGGGGTAAATAGTTTAACTTAGTTTATTGCAATGTGGGGGGCTTTCAGTTTAGGGGTTAATAGTTTAGTTTAGTATATTTCGTTGTGGGGGGCTTGCGGTTTAGGGATTAATAGGTTTAGTATAGTTGCGGCGGTGTAGGGCTTAATAACTTTTGTATAGTTTGGGCGATGTGGGGGGATGCAGATTAGGGGTTAATAATATTTAAATAGTGTTTGCGATATGGGAGGGGGGTTAATAACTTTAGTATAGTGGTGAGGATGTCAGGGAGTGGCGGAATAGGGGTTAATATTTTTTGAAAGCGGCGGCGATATCGGATGCAGCAGATTAGGGGTTAAGAAATGTAATATAGTGTTTTGCGATGCAGGAGGGCCTCGGTTTAGGGATTACTAGGTAGTTTATAAATGTTAGTGTACCTTTTAACACATTAGTTATGAGTTTTATGTTACAGCTTTGTAGCGTAAAACTCATAACTACTGACTTTAGATTACGTTACAGATCTTGTCATTTTAGTCTGTAACGCTCGCTTTTTAGACAGAACGCAAACCGGTGCTTTGGGAATCCCATTAAAAAACGAGTGCAGTACTGACGTTGCGTTACAGGCTAAAAGGCTTGCGGTTCACCTATACCGACAAGACTTGTAACGGCTGCGTTAGGGAAAATTATGCATTATGGGCCACAGCGCTGCTATTTGACTAATAACGCACAACTCGTAATCTAGGTGATTGAAAAGTACAGTTACACTCATTTTAACACTATCCAATAAAAACTATTTAAAAAAAAAAATGTATTAGGGCCAAATGTTTGCTTACAAGCGATAAAGGGTTTATCGCGGGTGTTTGCTCTCATTGGGCTTACCGCTGTTATTACGAATTGAAAGTAAATACAATTGAGGCCAATCATGATTTACATTAGAATGATTACCGTGTCCTCAGAGCTCTGGTTAACTGTTTTGCTAAACTAAAAATTTGCCCAAAACACATAAAAAATACAATAAAATACATTACAAAGGTTGCACCAAAAGGTTTAAGAGCTCAAAGATATGAGGTCTCAGGTGTTAGAAAAGAAAAGGCTGCAAAGGGATTTTATATGGGTATACATATTTATTTCTGTATTTATATGTGTATATATGTATTTACAGACATATTTATGCAATATTAATATTTAGTAAAGTGCTTAACTGTGTATTTACTGTAAATATTTCACATTCCAATATTTTGCACATAGTAGATTATATTCTATTTATTTTAAATATATATTCCTATATTTATCTATACCAATATATATATATAGTAAATACTGAAGTGCACGTCCGCAAGAGGGTCCTGTATCACCTCATGTACATAAATTCAGGAGAAAAGTAACAAATGGCGCCAGCACTGTTTCTTTAAAAGTAGAAAAATCTTTATTGAGGTGTCATCTTAGAAGGACAGCAATGTTTCAGGTCACGTAGACCCTTATTCATATAGGTATAAAAGAGGGTGTAATCTATGCACTGAGATGTGAATGTAACATTACTTATGTCGGGATAATGAGCAAGAACATATAAGGAACATTAAGAATTCCAAAAAAGATAAGAAAGAAGGAAAAACATTAACTACAGTAGCTTCACATCGTTGCTCAGTGTGCTTAGAAGAATATGGCTAAACCTCACTGATGAGGCCCAATGAAGGCCGAAACGATCGTCTGTGGTTGCTTTGTTCCTTGTTCAGAGAGGAATTGCCTGGTATTTCGGCGCTGGACTGACCGTAATAGCCAGGATCAGACTGATATACTACAGGAAAGTTCTTCTCTGTGAAACGCATTACTGGGCTAAAAGAAACTGCATCCAGGTGGTAAATCGCCATAGAACAGGCTAACAATAGTATTGAGCCAGTTGTTTGTTCCTGTGAGTGTGCTTCTCTCTGTGTGTATTTAGTCTCCCTATGGGAAAAAGGGGAAACCAGACGTGGACTCCTTGCTCAGTGTGCTTAGAGGAATATGGCTACACCTCACTGACGAGGCCCAATGAAGGCCAAAACGATCGTCTGTGGTTGCTGTGTTTCTTGTTCAGAGAGGAATAGCCTGGTATTTCGGCACTGGATTGACCGTAATAGGCGGGATCAGACTGATATACTACAGGAAATTTCTTCTCTGTGAAAAGTATTACTGGGCTAAAAGAAGCTGCACCCAGGTGGTAAATCGCTATGGAACAGGCTAACAATAGTATTGAGCCAGTTGTTCATTCCTGTGAGTGTGCTTCTCTCTGTGTGTATTTAGTCTCCCTATGGGAAAAAAGGGAAACCAGACGTGGACTCCTTGCTCAGTGTGCTTAGAGGAATATGGCTACACCTCACTGATGAGGCCTAATGAAGGCTGAAACGATCATCTGGGGTTACTGTGTTCCTTGTTCAGAGAGGAATTGCTTGGTATTTCGGCGCTGGACTGACCATAATAGGCGGGATCAGACTGATATACTGGAGGAAAGTTCTTCTCTGTGAAAAGCATTACTGGGCTAAAAGAAGCTGCACCCAGGTGATAAATCGCCATAGAACAGGCTAACAATAGTATTGAGCCAGTTGTTCATTCCTGTGAGTGTGCTTCCCTGTGTGTGTGTGTATATATATATATATATATATAAAAGTGGGTGTTATCTATGCAATGGGATGTGAATGTAACATGACTTATGTTGGGATAATGAGCAGAAGACTCTGAATACGCTTGCAAGAACATATAAGGAACATTAAGAACTCCAAAAAAAGATAAGAAAGAAGGGAAAACATTAACTACAGTAGCTTCACATTTTTTACATTCTCATCAATCCAATCCCAAAAGTCTGAAATGTACAGGACTAACAGGCTAACAATAGTATTGAGCCAGTTGTTCGTTCCTGTGTGTATTTAGTCTCCCTATGGGAAAAAGGGTAAACCAGACGTGGACTCCTTGCTCAGTGTGCTTATAGGAATATGGCCACACCTCACTGACAAGGCCCAATGAAGGCCAAAATGATTGTCTGGGGTTGCTGTGTTCCTTGTTCAGAGAGGAATTGCCTGGTATTTCAGAACTGGACTGACGGTAATAGGCGGGATCAGACTACAGGAAAGTTCTTCTCTGTGAAAAGTATTGCTTGGCTAAAAGAAGCTGCACCCAGGTGGTAAATCGCCATAGAACAGGCTAACAATAGTATTGAGCCAGTTGTTCGTTCCTGTGAGTGTGCTTCTCTCTGTGTGTATTTAGTCTCCCTATGGGAAAAAGGGGAAACCAGACGTGGACTCCTTGCTCAGTGTGCTTAGAGGAATATGGCTACACCTCACTGATGAGGCCCAATGAAGGCCAAAACGATCGTCTGAGGTTGCTGTGTTCCTTGTTCAGAGAGGAATTGCCTGGTATTTCGAGGATGGACTGACCGTAATAGGCGGGATCAGACTGATATACTGCAGGAAAGTTCTTCTCTGTGAAAAGCATTACTGGGCTAAAAAAAGCTGCACCCAGGTGATAAATCGCAATAGAACAGGCTAACAATAGTATTGAGCCAGTTATTCGTTCCTGTGAGTGTGCTTCTCTGTGTGTGTGTGTGTGTATATATATTTATATATATATATATATATATATATATATGTATAAAAGTGGGTGTTATCTATGCACTGAGATGTGAATGTAACATGACTTATGTTGGGATAATGAGCAGAAGACTCCAAATACGCTTGCAAGAACATATAAGGAACATTAAGAACTCCAAAAAAGATAATTAAGAAGGGAAAACATTAACTACAGTAGCTTCACATTTTTTACATTCTCATCAATCCAATCCCAAAAGTCTGAAATGTACAGGACTAGAGAAAGTCTCCCTGCGAATTGGGGGGGGGGGGGGGCAATTTAGAGCTGGCCCTATTGAGGGTAAAATGTAAGTGGATCTACTTATTAAATACCATTCAACCACACGGTATGAACAAACAAAATAATTTCTACTGTTTTTTGGATTGAAAATGTACCACTCAATATAATAAAGATACCATAGCAGATAGAAAGTATCCCCCTGTAGGGTACCTAGTTATATTCAATGTTCAATTACTAATGAGAAAGACTTAGACACCTGAAAACAATAATACATTCTTAGTGGAAAGATATTAAAATAATATTAACTCATAAAATTTGAGTGTGAAGACTGTCTAGACTTCTAATCGAACTTACAATTAATTATATTTCATCCCCTTTATTCACCACTTTCTTGAACACTGTTAATGTTTGGTCATTCACCACACACCAGGTGTATGTGTTTTGTTTTTTGTTTTTAACTTTTCACCATGCTAATTTTTTCACACTAACCCTATCTCTTAACCCCCTTTTCTCACACCCCTTTTTAATTAACAACCTTTGTTCACGTCATACATTTTTCACAATATATTATGATTCAGTAGTTTCATTATTATGATACTATTCACAATTGATACTGAATTGTATATGATTTGTATATGATTTCAGCACCAATATTTTATAACATGATATACACTATATTTATCAAGTCATACCCAAGTATCAAATTTATAATTATATACACCTAGATTACGAGTTTTGCGTTAGAGACTATGCGATGCTAACAAGCAGTTATCCCTCACCGCTCACTTACATGCAGCACTGGTATTACGAGTTTTCAGAAACCCGTTGTGAAAAGACAAGAAGTGAGCGTTGAGCAAAATTTTGCTCATTACTGCACTCCAATACCAGCGCTACTTAAGTCAGCGGTGAGCTGGTCGTACATGCTCATGCACGATTTCCCCATAGGAATCAATGAGGAGAGTCGGCTGAAAAAAAGTCTAACACCTGCAAAAAAGCAGTGTAAAACTCATTAACGCAGCCCCATTGATTCCTATGGGGAAATAAAAGTTATGTCTATACCTAACACCCTAACATGAACCCCAAGTCTAAACACCCCTAATCTTACACTTATTAACCCCTAATCTGCCGCCCCCAACATCGCCGACACCTACATTATATTATTAACCCCTAATCTGCCACTCTGGACACCGCCACCACCTACATTATAGTTATGAACCCGTAATCTGCTGCCCCCAACATCGCCAACACCTACATTATATTTATTAACCCCTAATCTGCTGCCACAATGTCGCCGCAACCTACCTACACTTTTTAACCCCTAATCTGCCACCCCAACGTCGCCGCCACTATAACAAACATATTAACCCCTAAACCGCTGCACTCCCGCCTAGCAAACATTAGTAAAATATTATTAACCCCTAATCTGCCGTCCCTAACATCGCCGCCACCTACCTACATTTATTAACCCCTGATATGCCGCCCCCAACGTCGCTGCCACTTTATTAAAGTTATTAACCCCTAAACCTAAAGGGCCATTAAACCCAAATAATTTATTTCACAATTCAGATAGAGAATACAATTTTAAACAACATTCCATTTTACTTCTATTATCTATTTTGCTGCAATCTTTAGAAATAGCAAATAGCAATGCACATTGGTGAGCCAATCACATGAGGCATCTATGTGCAGCTACCAATCAGAAGCTACTGAGCCTATATAGATATGCTTTCAGGAAAGAATATCAAGAGAGTTAAGCAAATTAGATAATTGAAGTAAACTAGAAAGTTGTTTAAAATGGTATTCTCTATCTAAATCATGAAAGAAAAAATTTGGGTTTAATGTCCCTTTAGTCTAACCCTAAACCTAACACCCACTAACTTAAATATAATTTAAATAAATCTAAATAAATATTCATATCATTAATTACATTATTCCTATTTACAACTAAATGCTTACCTATAAAATAAACCCTAAGCTAGCTACAATATAACTAATAGTTACATTGTAGCTAGTTTATGGTTTATTTTTATTTTACAGGCAATTTTGTATTTATTAAAATAAAAAGCCCCCCCAAAATAAAAAAAAACCCTAGCCTAAACTAAACTACCAATAGCCCTTAAAAGGGCCTTTTGCCCTTTTAAAACCCACCACCCACACAACCAACCCCCCAAATAAAATACTATCTAAAAAAAACTAAGCTCCCCATTGCCCTGAAAAGGGCATTTGTATGGGCATTGCCCTTAAAAGGGCAGTTAGATCTTTTGCTGCCCAAACCATAACCTAAAAATAAAACCCACCCAATACACCCTTAAAAAACCCTAACACTAACCCCCTGAAGATTGACTTAACGGGAGACGTCTTCATCCAAGCCGGGCTGAAGTCCTCAATGAATCCGGGAGAAGTCTTCATCCAAGCCAGGCAAAGTGGTCCTCCAGACGGCCAGAAGTCTTCATCCAGACGGCATCTTCTATCTTCATCCATCCGGCTTTAAGTGACGTCATCCAAGATGGCATCCCTTAGATTCCGATTGGCTGATAGAATTCTATCAGCTAATTGGAATTAAGGTAGAAAAAATCCTATTGGCTTATGCAATCAGCCAATAGGATTGAAGTTCAATCCTATTGGTGAGCTTGCATTCTATTGGCTAATTGGAACAGCCAATAGAATGCAAGCTCAATCCTATTGGCTGATTGGATCAAAGTTCCAATAGGAATAATGTAGTTAATGATAGGAATATTTATTTAGATTTATTTAAATTTTATTTAAGTTAGTGGGTGTTAGGTATATAGTGGCGGCGACGTTGGGGACGGCAGATTAGGGGTTTATAAATGTAGGTAGGTGGCGGCAATGTTAGGGCTGGCAGATTAGGGGTTAATAATATTTAACTAATGTTTGCAAGGCGGGAGTGCAGTGGTTTAGGGGTTAATATGTTTATTATAGTGGCGGCAACGTTTGGGGCGGCAGATTAAGGGTTACAAAGTTTAGGTAGGTTGCAGCGACATTGGGGGCGGCAGATTAGGGGTTCTTAACTATAATGTAGGTGGCGGCGGTGTCCGGAGCGGCAGATTAGGGGTTAAAATTTGTATTATAGTGTTTGCGATGCGGGAGGGCCCCGGTTTAGGGGTTAATAGGTAGTTTATGGGTGTTAGTGTACTTTTTAGCACTTTAGTTATGAGTTTTATGTTACGGCGTTGTACTGACTTTTAAATGCGTTAGGACTCTTGACGGGGTAGGGTGTACCGCTCACTTTTTGGCCTCCCAGGACAGACTCTTAATACCGGGGCTATGGAAGTCCCATAGAAAAAAGACTTTACGAAGTTTACATAAGTCGTTTTGCGGTAAAGCCAAAGAAGTGTGCGGTGACCCTAAACCTTCAAGACTCGTAATACCAGCGGGCGTAAAAAAGCAGCATTAGGACCTCTTAACGCTGCTTTTTTACCCTATCGCACAACTCATAATATAGACAACTGTCATTCAGATGATTATATCACAATGTTTATTGAAACACTTAATTTTTTGGCACTTTCACAAATATATACAATAATTTAATTTTGTATTTACAATATGATACCACTATACTCATCAAGTCATATTATTTCTCCTCATCTGTCTCCACATAGTCACTCAGATGTTTTGTATGTAGCACAGTTTTCATTGCACTTAGCTTATGGTATTTTCCCAAATAAATTTATAACATAATTTATGTAAGAACTTACCTGATAAATTAATTTCTTTCATATTGACAAGAGTCCATGAGCTAGTGACGTATGGGATATACAATCCTACCAGGAGGGGCAAAGTTTCCCAAACCTCAAAATGGCTATAAATACACCCCTCATCAAACCCACAATTCAGTTTAACGAATAGCCAAGTAGTGGGGTGATAAAGAAAGGAGTAAAAAGCATCAACAAAGAAATTTGGAAATAATTGTGCTTTATACAAAAAATCATAACCACCATAAAAAGGGTGGGTCTAATGGACTCTTGCCAATATGAAAGAAATTAGGTAAGTTCTTACATAAATTATGTTTTCTTTCATGTAATTGGCGAGAGTCCATGAGCTAGTGACATATGGGCAAGTAATACCCAAGATATGGAACTCCACAGAAGAGTCACTAGAGAGGGAGGGATAAAATAATAACAGCCATTTTCCGCTGAAGAAAAATAATCCACAACCCAAAATTATCATAATGAAAAAAGAAAAAACATAAGCAGAGGAATCAAACTGAAACAGCTGCCTGAAGAACTTTTCTACCAAAAACTGCTTCCGAGGAAGCAAATAAATCAAAACGGTAGAATTTAGTAAATGTGTGCAAACAAGACCAATTTGCTGCTTTGCAAATCTGGTCAACTGAAGCTTCATTCTTAAAAGCCCACAAAGTGGAGACTGATCTAGTAGAATGAGCTGTAATTCACTGAGGCAGGGCCTGACCCGACTCCAAATAAGCCTGATGAATCAAAAGCTTTAACCAAGATGCCAAGGAAATGGAAGAAGCCTTCTGACCTTTCCTAGAACCAGAAAATATAACACATAGACTAGAAGTCTTCCTGAAATCTTTTGTAGCTTCAACATAATATTTCAAAGCTCTTACCACATCTAAAGAATGTAAGGATCTCTCCAAAGAATTCTTAGGATTAGGACACAAAGAAGGGACAACAATTTGTCTACTAATGTTGTTTGAATTCACAACCTTAGGTAAAAATTTAAATGAAGTCAGCAAAACTGCCTTATCCTTATGGAAAATCAGAAAAGAAGATTCACAAGAAAGAGCAGATCATTCGGAAACTCTTCTAGCAGAAGAGATGGCCAAAAGGAACAACACTTTCCAAGAAAGCAGTTTAATGTCCAAAGAATGCATAGGCTCAAACGGAGGAGCCTGTAAAGCCTTCAAAACCAAATTAAGACTCCAAGGATGAGAGATTGATTTAATGACAGGCTTGATATGGACCAAAGCTTGTACAAAACAGTGAATATCAGGAAGCTTAGCAATCTTCCTGTGGAATAAAACAGAAAGAGCAGAAATTTGTCCCTTCAAGGAACTTGCAGACAAACCCTTATTCAAACCATCCTGAAGAAACTGTAAAATTCTAGGAATTCTAAAAGAATGCCAGGAGAATTTCTGAGAAGAACACCATGAAATATAAATCTTTCAAACTCAATATTAAATCTTCCTAGAAACAGATTTACGAGCCTGTAACATAGTATTAATCACTGAGTCAGAGAAACCTCTATGACTAAGAACTAGGTGTTCAATTTCCATACCTTCAAATTTAATTATTTGAGATCCTGATGGAAAACGGACCTTGACACAGAAGGTCTGGCCTTAATGGAAGTGGCCAAGGTTGGCAACTGGACATCCGAACAAGATCCTCATACCAAAACCTGTGAGGCCATGCTGGAGCTACCAGCAACACAAACAAATGTTCCATGATGATCTTGGAAAACACTCTTGGAAGAAGAACTAGAGGCGGGAAGATATAAGCAGGTTGGTAACACCAAGGAACTGCTAACGCATCCACCACCTCCGCCTGAGGATCCCTGGACCTGGACAGGTACCTGGAAAGTTTCTTGTTTAGATGGGAAGCTATCAGATCTATTTCTGGAAGACCCCACATCTGAACAATCTAAGGAAACACATCTAGATGGAGCGAACACTTCCCTGGATGTAAAGTCTGACAGCTGAGATAATCTGCTTCCCAATTGTCTATACCTGGGATATGAACTGCAGAAATTAGACAGGAGCTGGATTCTGCCTAAGCAAGTATCCAAAATACTTATTTCATAGCTTGGGGACTGTGAGTCCCACTCTGATGATTGACATATGCCACAGTTGTGATATTTTCTGTCTGAAAACAAATGAACGGTCCTCTCTTCAACAGAGGTCAAACCTGAAGAGCCCTGAAAATAGCACAGAGTTCTAAAATATTGATTAGTAATCTCGCCTCTTGAGATTTCCAAACCCCTTGTGCTGTCAAAGATCCCTAGAGAGCTCCCGAACCTGAAAGACTTGCATCTGTTGTGATCACAGTCCAGGTTGGACGCACAAAGAGGTCCCTTGAACTACACAATGGTGATCTAACCACTAAGTCAGAGAGAGTCGAACATTGGGATTTAAGGATATTAATTGTGATATCTTTGTATAATCCCTGCACCATTGGTTCAGCATACAAAGCTGGAGAGGTCTCATATGAAAACAAGCAAAGGGGATTGCATCCGATGCTGCAGTCATGAGACCTAAAACTTCCATGCACATAGCTACTGAAAGGAATGATTGAGACTGAAGGTTCCGACAAGCTGAAACCAATTTTAATTGTCTCTTGTCTGTTAGAGACAGAGTCATGGACACTGAATCTATCTGGAAACCTAAAAAGGTGACCCTTGTCTGAGGAATCAAAGAACTTTTTGGTAAATTGATCCTCCAACCATATCTTTGAAGAAACAACACTAGTTGATTCATGTGAGATTCTGCAGAATGTAAAGACTGAGCTAGTACCAAGATATCATCCAAATAAGGAAACACCACAATACCCCGTTCTCTGATTACAGAAAGTAGGGCATGAGAACCTTTGAAAAGATTCTTGGAGCTGTCGCTAGGCCAAATGTAAGAGCGACAATAGTAGGCCAATAGTAAGAGCTTGCCTATAAAAGAGAATCTCAGAAACTGATAGTGGTCTGGATGAATTGGAATATGAAGATATGCATCCTGTAAGTCTGTTGTTGACATATAATGCCCTTGCTGAACAAAAGGCAGAATGGTCCTTATAGTCACCATTTTGAAAGTTGGCACTCTTACATAACGATTCAAAATTTTCAGATCCAGAACTGGCCTGAATTAATTTTCTTTCTTTGGGACAATGAATAGATTTGAATAAAACCCCAGACTCTGTTCCTGAAATGGAACTGTTAAGATTACCCCTGAAAGCTCCAGGTCTGAAACACTCTTCAGAAAAGCATGAGCCTTTACTGGATTTGCTGGGATGCGTGAGAGAAAAAATCTTCTCACAGGAGGTCTTACTCTGAATCCTATTCGGTAACCTTGAGAGACAATACTCTGAATCCATTGATTTTGGACAGAATCTGCCCAAATGTTTTGGAAGAATCTTAATCTGCCCCCTACCAGCTGAGCTGGAATGAGGGCCACACCTTCATGCAGACTTGGGGGCTAGCTTTGATTTCTTAAACGGTTTGGATTTACTCCAACTTGAAGAAGGTTTCCAATTGGAACCAGATTCTTTGGAGGAAGGATTAGGTTTCTGTTCCTTATTTTGTCGAAAGGAACGAAAACAGTAAGAAGCTTTAGATTTACCCTTAGGTCTTTTATCCTGAGGCAAAAAAAACTCCCTTCCCCCCAGTGACAGTTGAAATAATCGAATCCAACTGAGAACCAAATAACTTATTACCTTGGAAAGAAAGAAATAGTAATCTAGACTCAGATACCATGTCAGCATTCCAATATTTGAGCCACAAAGCTCTTCTAGCTAAAATAGCTAAAGACATAGATTTAACATCAATTTTGATGATACCAAAAATGGCATCACAGATAAAATGATTAGCATGTTGAAGCAAGCAAACAATGCTAGACAAATCAGGATCCATTTCCTGTTGTGCTAAGCATTCCAACCAAAACGTTGATGCAGCTGCAACATCAGCCATAGAAATGGCAGGCTTGAGAAGATAGCCAGAATATAAATAAGCTTTCCTTAGATTCAAGTTTCCTATCTAAAGGGTCTTTAAAAGAAGTACTATCTTCCATAGGAATAGTAGTACGTTTAGCAAGAATAGAAATAGCCCCATCAACTTTGGGGATCTTTTCCCAAAACTCCAATCTAACTGCTGGCAAAGGATACAATTTTTTAAACCTTGAAGAAGGAATAAAAGAAGTACCAGGCCTATTCCATTCCTTAGAAATCATATCAGAAATAGCATTAGGAACTGGAAAAACCTCTGGAGTAACCACAAGAGGTTTATAAACAGAATTTAAACATTTACTAGTTTTAATATCAAGAGGACTGTTATGATACAACAGGTTAATTTATTAGAGTGGAACACAACTGCAAAATTGATGGTTTGTATTCACCACTTAATTCAAAATCTCTATGGAGAAAGAGACTTCAGTACTAGTGGTGATAATTACTAAGGTTTTTATTGTTACCCAATATTATTAACACTGGATATGAATGAAGATTGTGTATCAGCTTGTATCAAAACAGGAGTAAGAAATAGTTACCGACTTGCTGAACTCAGTTTGGAGTGAAATCTGAATTCCTGATTATGCTGAGGTGATTATGGTATTAAACAAAACACTTGTGTTATTGACAGGTAGCTATAGGAATCGTTATTAATCAGGCGTTATTAGTAATGTTAGATGGCTCATAATAGTAAACAGTTCGTTACATGCAAAGCTGAATCAGTACAGTATCAAGGGTTAGTTTAGTCCATAAGAAGTACAAGTTAGTACCTGATTTATTCCTCCAACTCACAGATCCGTAATGTCCTCAATAGCTGTATCTAGGGTGAGTGTTGCAGGCAGCGTGAAGCTGAAGTGACGTATCGGCACTTGTGCAGAAGCTCCGAGGTTTGTAAGTTGAAGCTGGCTTAAATAAGTTTTGTTAAGATAAAGATGTTTGAGAGTAAGTACCTTTCCAGTTGATTAAGTTGTAGTTGTAATCCAAAGTGATTATAGAAAATGAGGAGAAGTACTTGGAATCCGGTTAGGTATTTGAAATAATTGAATCGGCTTTTTCAGGAAGATTTCCCAGCAGAGATAGAAGCTGAAATATAAAATGAACAAAAGTCACAAGCACTTGTAATTCAAAGTTTTAGATAGGCTTGTAATTCACCTAGCTCTTAGGAGGTATTAAACAATACTGAGCAAGGTGTCTAGATTGAACACCTGTTTTAAAAGGAGAAAATCCAAATCAGAAACAAGAGGTGGGAAAGCTGCCTTAAAGTGACAGAGAAATTCCTGACAAGGACTAGTTTCCTCAATATCCAATGTAATCAACATCTCTTTTAACAAGGAACGAATATACTCCATTTTAAATAAATAAGTAGATTTGTCAGTGTCAATATCTGAGGAAGGATCTTCTAAATCAGATAGATCCTCATCAGAGGAGGATAATTCAGTATGTTGTCGGTCATTTGAAATTTCATCAACAAGTTTTAAAAGACCTTTTACGTTTATTAGATAGCGGGATGGCAGACAAAGCCTTCTGAATCGTATCAGAAATCAAATCTTTTATATTCACAGGTATATCATGTACATTAGATGTTGAAGGAACAACAGGCATTGTACTATTACTGATGGACACATTCTCTGCATGTAAGAGCTTATCATGACAACTACTATAAACCACAGCTGGAGATATAAACTTCACAAATTTACAACAAATGCACTTAGCTTTGGTAGAACTGTTATCAGGCAGCAGGGTTCCAACAGTGATTTCTGAGACAGGATCCGATTGAGACATCTTGCAAATGTAAGAGAAAAAAACAACATATAAAGCAAAATTATTAATTTCCTTATATGGCAGTTTCAGGAATGGGAAAAAATGCAAACAGCATAGCCCTCTGACTTTGAAAAAAGGCAAGAGGCATTTAGGAATGGGGCTTTAAATAATGAAATTGTTTGGCGCCAAGTATGATGCACAACGCAAACTGAAATTTTTGCGCTAACAACTTCCGGAAATGACACACTCGCGTCTTTGAAGACGCAACCTTGTGCAAAGAACTCGGCATCAACTAAGACACCGGAAATTATGAATTTGCGTCATCGGACGTACCTTCATGCCAAAAAAAATTCTCGCGCCAAGAATGACACAATAAACTTTGGCATTTTGCGCCCTCGCGAGCCTAATTTTGCCCGCATAATTTAATGAAAAAGCAGTCAATTGAGAAAAGACTATACACCAGGTAAGATTTTTTTTTTTCCTAAATATGTTTTTTCCCAAATATGAAACTGATAGTCTGCAAAATGAAATATACATAAACCGGACTCATGGCAAATGTAAGTACAATACATATATATAGAATTTTATATTAATGCATAAAGTGCCAAACCATAGCTGAGAGCATCTTAAGTAATGAAAACATACTTACCGAAAGACACCCATCCACATATAGCAGATAGCCAAACCAGTACTGAAACAGTTATCAGTAGAGGTAATTGAATATGAGAGTATATGATCTATGAAATAGATCTCCCGCAAGGAAAACCATTGCATTCAATAGGTGATACTCCCTTCACATGCCTCTGACATTCACTGTACTCTGAGAGGAATCGGGCTCCAAAATGCTGAGAAGCGCATATCAACGTAGAATCCAAGCACAAACTTACTTCTCCACCTCCATTGGAGGCAAAGTTTGTAAAACTGGATTGTGGGTGTGGTGAGGGGTGTATTTATAGGCATTTTGAGGTTTGGTAAATTTTGCCACTCCTGGTAGGATTGTATATCCCATACGTCACTAGCTCATGGACTCTTGCCAATTACATGAAATATATATTTTTTCAACAGATACTCATCTGCGCTTAACAATCTAGATCCTCTTTTGATTCATTTTCAATTTATTCTCAAATATATTGTGAATAAATATTCTCACATTGAAATTAATAACAGGTATAATTCTGGATCCACTTTTGCAGCATTTAAATGTATTCCCTAATATATTGTGGATTAATATTCTCACATTGAAATTAATAACAAGTATAATTCTGGATCCGCTTTTGCAGAATTTACATTTATTCCATAATATATTGTGGATTAATATTCTCATAATAGAATTAAAAACAGGGGTTTCTTTAGCAATCTGCGATATTGATGCATTATTCAGTAACGTACCTATGAACACTCCTCTCGCATCCCAGTACTTTGTATTTGTATACACAAAGAATCACTATGGAAACGAGTGACATGGTCACTTAACCAATCAGTAATTTTAGATCTGCCTAGTCAATTTATGTTCTACCCTTTAAATAAGGAAACACCGGGTGGTGGCTCCACCTTTGAAAAAGCATTAGTTTGCAAAACATGTTAGGGAGTTAGCCTGAGAAGCTTGGGATCCTCATTTTTTAAACCATGGGAACGATGTTGTTTTGAGTAATTATTTATCACGTAGGGGACTGGTGGATAATTAACACAGTGGACACTTGGTCTTTTAGCTTTAATAATAATGGCAATCTAGTGGCAATATCGAACGTACATAAGCAACCCATTTTCACCTAATCAGCTGTTTGCACTGATTTCAAACTGTTGAGTTTTGAATACTAACGGTTGATATTATCTATTTATGCAGTATTTTTTATTGAGGTAAGGTTTGGCATACAAACAAAGTATTAAGGCATTCCATAATATCTGTGAAATAAAACATGTTACAGAGCGCATCATACAGAAAATATACTATAAATACAGGCGATGTAGGCAAAGTCCATTATCAATACAACAGAGTAACTAATGTGCATAGTGCCATATAAAGAAATAATACAAATATGCTTTTTAGTTTTTCCCCCTGAAAGGGCTTGCTTGATATAGGTGATGGTCTCCTGGTTCTTAGATGAGACTTGCTGGCTCATTTCGGATGCGGAATCGAAGGCTTGGGGGAAAGCAGTGTAGCCCACTACCTCAAATTTTGTGCTCCTCATCGGCCTCCCATCACTGTAGAGTGCAGGTTCTACATCCCAGTGGTTCAGGTTTTCCACAGCAGAGCTAGTGTCAGGTAGCAGACGTTGGGGCTCAAAACTTCACCACCCTCAAATCTTGCTCCACGGGGCCTGAATTGGTTGGGTCGTTGAACAGGACTAACGCCACTGCCCTGGAACACTGTAACCAATGTGTCCTCCATAGCCTCATGATGTCTGGCAAGTAAGCGGCATAGTTCCTTAAAGAAATGCACATTGATTTCCATCACAAAAGTTCGGTAATTAGCAATAGCATTAGGGAGATGTAATGAGCTTGATTGCGTTGTCTGCTCACAGTATGATCTAGCAGTACCTTGCGGGGAATCACTGCCTGTTAACAATAGGAGCATTGAGGTGTCCCACCGGGGGGTGTTAGGTGGTAGGCCACAACCTTTGTGCTGTTCCAGCGTGCTGGGTTTGATAGAAAGACCAGAAACAGTGGTATTGTGTGAAAGGGCTTGCTTTAGAGGTGGATCCTTGATCAAACAAATTGTGCGATGTAGTGTTAGGATGAAGATTTTAAATAGATTAGTGCTGTAGTTTGAAGAGACTAACACTCTTGCGACCTGTCATGGCCGCCGCCCGGAAGTTCCCCCTATTGATTCCTACTTCTAATATTGTAACTACAGGGTCATCTTTCTGTTTTGCCATTCTCCTCTCCCCTCTCTCTCTTCTCCCTCCCTTCAAGTATATCCCATGAAACAATTGCGTATCTGCTGATAATGATGGCCACATATTGTCATCCTGGGTTGTCCCCCACATAATCTAGATCCTGCTGACCCTATGTACGGCTGCAAGGGAAGGGCACTGCAGTATCTTTACCCATCACCAGTTCTTGCAGGAAATACCCCTGCATGTTGAAAACCAAAAACTACATACTGATTCCCAGTTGTGAGACTGGACTTGGGAGAGGACTTTGAAATTCCATTTTCAGCCCCTGTAACACAAAGTAAAAAAAAAAGGTCATTTTTTGCCTTGTAAGATGCAGGTAATCAACATAAAAATTGTGATTACCTGCATGAGTGTCCATACAGTGTTTGAGGAGGGAGACTTTTAGAGCCCTAATCCTCCCATAAATCACAGAAGAATATGACCCCATAATTAGAAGAAGATAACCCAATCTTTCTAATGTGGGGCCTCATACTGATGTCATTAGTACATCAGTAGGTGATTTGAATAAAAATAATCTATTGTATTTACTGTATGCCCAATGTCTATGGGATATTGATCCCAAAGAAGTCCCTATCCCATGAAAACAACACACAACACAATACCTCTCATGTGAAAGAGGAGATTACCCATTTTCAAATTAGGGTCTCATGTCCCTTTAGGTAGTGGATGATTCCCATTGAACTGTCAATCATCCGTCTGCTTAATATCTTTTACAGTGCTTTGGGAATTGAATTGGATCCTAGTACCCCATAATAAGCTCTTTTGAAAGAGGAAAGGCCAAGCTATCATCAAAGGAGGGGTCACAAGCTTATGTATCTATCCAAAGATCACTGTGATTTATTATCAGAACCCTAGGCATATTTAACAACAATAAGAGACCCTTTTATTTTAAAGCAACAACTCATATCTTTCAAAACAGTGGTCGTGTGTCCATAGAGCTGCTACATAATAACAATGACAAATACCTCTTAGCGTCAGTTTCTAGTTTTGCAGTTCCAGCACTTCTTAAGAAGCCGTTATTATTCCAGTCACCATAATAATGTATTATAAGACCACCTCGTTTAAAAGAATGAGGTTTCACAATTCAAATAAGCGGCTTCATGTACATATGAAGTGATTGTCATAGTTGTAGCGATAACCTAGCACTAACTGCTAGCCTCATTTGGTTTTGTTATTAATGTTATAGCGCATAGATTCCTTTTACTCTGAACTAATAGAAGGCAATACAGGCGATAATCCTTTGTAGGATGAATTTTGTTAGAAATATTTTTTATTTTTTTTAATATTTATATTTTTTGCAATGAATGATTTCCTATAAGGGTGGGAACATGTGTACTGTGTCAAAATGGGTAAAGCTCCCCTTCTTGGAAATCACAATTTGGAATAATTTTAATATGTAATATTTATATGGTTACAGATTTTGCAAGTCATAAGCAACCATCTTATATGATTTTTAACATATAAGTATATATACCTGGTTTCTTTTACTGTGGCTTATTAGGTAAATTAGCTTCTGCACTAGTCTAAGTGATAATTGTGCAATCATTTGCAGGGTTAGAACCAGAACACACTTAAAGGGACAGTAAAGTCAAAATTAAACTTTCTTTATTAAGATATAGATAGCAATTTTAAAAAACTTTCCAATTTACGCCTATTAACTAATTTGCTTTGTTCTCTTGGTATACTTTGTTAAAAAGCATATCTAGGTTGGCTCAAGCACAGGAGTGTTCTCATGGGAGCTAGCTGGTAATTGGTGGTATGCCTCTTCTCATTGGCTCACCCAATGTATTCAGCTGGCTCCCAGTAGTACATTGCTGCTCCTTCAACAAAGGATATTAAAATAATGAGACAGAATTTGATAACAAAAGTAAATTGGAAAATTGTTTAAAATTGTATGCTTTCTTGAAAGAAAAAAATTGGGATTCATGTAAGTATTTAATATGCACTCCATTATATTTGCATAGGAAAATGACAAGACCAGCAACCAGAATGATAAAAAAAGGAATTGTAGATTGTTTTTTTAAACTAAGCAAAATTATATTTTGGCTATAATGCGCTGACATCACAACAGAGCACTCCTTAGCTCTTCCATTTTTACTTTCATATTACAAGTTAAAAATCTTAGTGCTCATGTGAAAGCTTAGATGGTAATATCTGGATGTTGAAGAGCACTAGTGTGCTAAATCTCTCACTTCTATGGAGTTAGCTGAAACCTCATTATTAAAGTAGAGCTAAGCCTAAGGTGTGCTAACTCGAAAGGTGCGTTTAGCCAAAGGTCAAATAGCGGAGTTTAACTAAAATAAAAATTATACTTTTACATTTTGTATAGGTTTTTGTTGCAAAAACATGCTTTAACTGTAATTTAAAGGAATATGTATATGTATGTGTTTGTATTTGTATGTGCGTGTATATACCGTATATATATATATATAGATATGTGTGCATGTACATATGTGTATGTATGTGTACACACACATATAAATATATATACACACATACACATATTCAGAAAATTAATATCCAAATAATGCACCATGAAATTTAAAGAAAACAAATAAATACTGATGAAATCTGCTAGCAGGAGGTTTAGCATGTGCTAAGACTTTTATTAGTGTGGCGGGGCTCTGTGAAGAAGTGTTGGGATTAGCGATGCTCTCCAGCGTGCTATAGATAAGAATATAACTCTACAGGTGAACTTTTTCATCTGAACAAAGGGAACAATTACATTCATTTAATGAAAAGGAATGTAAATGTTCCACTAATAACACAGCAAGCAAACATTCGTAAAACTAATTTTTCTGACTATTCGGCCCAAGATTTGGCCAAACCAAAATTTTCCCCTGAGCACGTGTCTAGTACAGAGCTGTTATATATTCAAAAATCATAGGGCGCGATCCGATATAGATCGCAGTTTGCGGCGCAAGCGAGGGAACCGGCGTCGCCCGCAGTTTCAGCTCGCAACTCGAGCTATCCTATATAAGTCGCCGTCAGATGCTAACGTGCCGTAAGTCTGACAAACCAGCGATGTCCAGAAATCTGCGCAAGTACAAATTTCTGGCGTCGCCAGTGACTTGCGGCACGTTAGAAACTGCCGGCGCCTATAAAACCTGACTAAAGTCTAAAACACCCGCACTGTCTAACACGCCTCCCTAACATAGCCCGACAAGTCTAACACGCCTCCCTAACATAGCCCGACAAGTCTAACCCTCTATCCGCTATCCCCCCTCACTATCCTAACAATAAAAAAGCTATTAACCCCTAAACCGCCGCTCCCGTACCCCGCCGCAACCTAATAAAGTTATTGACCCCTAAACCGTCGCTCCCGTACCCCGCCGCCAGCTATATTATATCTATAACCCCCTAAAGTGAGCCCCTAACACCGCCACCATCTATATTAAAATTATTAACCCCTAATGTAAGCCCCTTACACCGCCGCCATCTCTATTAAAATGATTAACCCCTAATTTAATCTACCTTCCCCGCCGCCAGCTATATTATCTATATTAACCCTAAGTATATTATAGTTAATATAGGTATTACATTATATATATTAACTATATTAACCCTAATTATATTAGGGTTAATATAGTTAATATAGTTACTATAGTATTTATATTAACTATATTAACTGTATCTAACCCTAACACCCCTAACTAAATTTATATTAAATTAATCTAATTCATTTATAAACTAAAATATTCCTATTTAAATCTAAATACTTACCTATAAAATAAACCCTAAGATAGCTACAATATAATTAATAATTACATTGTAGCTATGTTAGGGTTAATATTTATTTTACAGGTAAATTGTTAATTATTTTAACTAGGTATAATAGCTATTAAATAGTTATTAACTATTTAATATCTACCTAGTTAAAATAATTACCCAATTACCTGTAAAATAAATCCTAACCTAAGTTACAAATACACCTACACTATCAATAAATTAAATAAACTACAAACATCTATCTAAAAATACAATTAAATAAACTAAACTAAATTACAAAAAAAAACAAACACTAAATTACAGAAAATAAAAAAAAGATTACAAGATTTTTAAGCTAATTACACCTATTCTAAGCCCCCTAATAAAATAATAAACCCCCAAAATAAAAAAAAATCCCTGCCCTATTCTAAATTAAACAAATTTCAAAGCTCTTTACCTTACCAGCCCTTAAAAGGGCCTTTTGTGGGGCCTTTTGTCCTGACAAGGACTAGTTTCCTCAATATCCAATGTAATCAACATCTCTTTTAACAAGGAACGAATATACTCCATTTTAAATAAATAAGTAGATTTGTCAGTGTCAATATCTGAGGAAGGATCTTCTAAATCAGATAGATCCTCATCAGAGGAGGATAATTCAGTATGTTGTCGGTCATTTGAAATTTCATCAACAAGTTTTAAAAGACCTTTTACGTTTATTAGATAGCGGGATGGCAGACAAAGCCTTCTGAATCGTATCAGAAATCAAATCTTTTATATTCACAGGTATATCATGTACATTAGATGTTGAAGGAACAACAGGCATTGTACTATTACTGATGGACACATTCTCTGCATGTAAGAGCTTATCATGACAACTACTATAAACCACAGCTGGAGATATAAACTTCACAAATTTACAACAAATGCACTTAGCTTTGGTAGAACTGTTATCAGGCAGCAGGGTTCCAACAGTGATTTCTGAGACAGGATCCGATTGAGACATCTTGCAAATGTAAGAGAAAAAAACAACATATAAAGCAAAATTATTAATTTCCTTATATGGCAGTTTCAGGAATGGGAAAAAATGCAAACAGCATAGCCCTCTGACTTTGAAAAAAGGCAAGAGGCATTTAGGAATGGGGCTTTAAATAATGAAATTGTTTGGCGCCAAGTATGATGCACAACGCAAACTGAAATTTTTGCGCTAACAACTTCCGGAAATGACACACTCGCGTCTTTGAAGACGCAACCTTGTGCAAAGAACTCGGCATCAACTAAGACACCGGAAATTATGAATTTGCGTCATCGGACGTACCTTCATGCCAAAAAAAATTCTCGCGCCAAGAATGACGCAATAAACTTTGGCATTTTGCGCCCTCGCGAGCCTAATTTTGCCCGCATAATTTAATGAAAAAGCAGTCAATTGAGAAAAGACTATACACCAGGTAAGATTTTTTTTTTTCCTAAATATGTTTTTTCCCAAATATGAAACTGATAGTCTGCAAAATGAAATATACATAAACCTGACTCATGGCAAATGTAAGTACAATACATATATATAGAATTTTATATTAATGCATAAAGTGCCAAACCATAGCTGAGAGCATCTTAAGTAATGAAAACATACTTACCGAAAGACACCCATCCACATATAGCAGATAGCCAAACCAGTACTGAAACAGTTATCAGTAGAGGTAATTGAATATGAGAGTATATGATCTATGAAATAGATCTCCCGCAAGGAAAACCATTGCATTCAATAGGTGATACTCCCTTCACATGCCTCTGACATTCACTGTACTCTGAGAGGAATCGGGCTCCAAAATGCTGAGAAGCGCATATCAACGTAGAATCCAAGCACAAACTTACTTCTCCACCTCCATTGGAGGCAAAGTTTGTAAAACTGGATTGTGGGTGTGGTGAGGGGTGTATTTATAGGCATTTTGAGGTTTGGTAAATTTTGCCACTCCTGGTAGGATTGTATATCCCATACGTCACTAGCTCATGGACTCTTGCCAATTACATGAAATATATATTTTTTCAACAGATACTCATCTGCGCTTAACAATCTAGATCCTCTTTTGATTCATTTTCAATTTATTCTCAAATATATTGTGAATAAATATTCTCACATTGAAATTAATAACAGGTATAATTCTGGATCCACTTTTGCAGCATTTAAATGTATTCCCTAATATATTGTGGATTAATATTCTCACATTGAAATTAATAACAAGTATAATTCTGGATCCGCTTTTGCAGAATTTACATTTATTCCATAATATATTGTGGATTAATATTCTCATAATAGAATTAAAAACAGGGGTTTCTTTAGCAATCTGCGATATTGATGCATTATTCAGTAACGTACCTATGAACACTCCTCTCGCATCCCAGTACTTTGTATTTGTATACACAAAGAATCACTATGGAAACGAGTGACATGGTCACTTAACCAATCAGTAATTTTAGATCTGCCTAGTCAATTTATGTTCTACCCTTTAAATAAGGAAACACCGGGTGGTGGCTCCACCTTTGAAAAAGCATTAGTTTGCAAAACATGTTAGGGAGTTAGCCTGAGAAGCTTGGGATCCTCATTTTTTAAACCATGGGAACGATGTTGTTTTGAGTAATTATTTATCACGTAGGGGACTGGTGGATAATTAACACAGTGGACACTTGGTCTTTTAGCTTTAATAATAATGGCAATCTAGTGGCAATATCGAACGTACATAAGCAACCCATTTTCACCTAATCAGCTGTTTGCACTGATTTCAAACTGTTGAGTTTTGAATACTAACGGTTGATATTATCTATTTATGCAGTATTTTTTATTGAGGTAAGGTTTGGCATACAAACAAAGTATTAAGGCATTCCATAATATCTGTGAAATAAAACATGTTACAGAGTGCATCATACAGAAAATATACTATAAATACAGGCGATGTAGGCAAAGTCCATTATCAATACAACAGAGTAACTAATGTGCATAGTGCCATATAAAGAAATAATACAAATATGCTTTTTAGTTTTTCCCCCTGAAAGGGCTTGCTTGATATAGGTGATGGTCTCCTGGTTCTTAGATGAGACTTGCTGGCTCATTTCGGATGCGGAATCGAAGGCTTGGGGGAAAGCAGTGTAGCCCACTACCTCAAATTTTGTGCTCCTCATCGGCCTCCCATCACTGTAGAGTGCAGGTTCTACATCCCAGTGGTTCAGGTTTTCCACAGCAGAGCTAGTGTCAGGTAGCAGACGTTGGGGCTCAAAACTTCACCACCCTCAAATCTTGCTCCACGGGGCCTGAATTGGTTGGGTCGTTGAACAGGACTAACGCCACTGCCCTGGAACACTGTAACCAATGTGTCCTCCATAGCCTCATGATGTCTGGCAAGTAAGCGGCATAGTTCCTTAAAGAAATGCACATTGATTTCCATCACAAAAGTTCGGTAATTAGCAATAGCATTAGGGAGATGTAATGAGCTTGATTGCGTTGTCTGCTCACAGTATGATCTAGCAGTACCTTGCGGGGAATCACTGCCTGTTAACGATAGGAGCATTGAGGTGTCCCACCGGGGGGTGTTAGGTGGTAGGCCACAACCTTTGTGCTGTTCCAGCGTGCTGGGTTTGATAGAAAGACCAGAAACAGTGGTATTGTGTGAAAGGGCTTGCTTTAGAGGTGGATCCTTGATCAAACAAATTGTGCGATGTAGTGTTAGGATGAAGATTTTAAATAGATTAGTGCTGTAGTTTGAAGAGACTAACACTCTTGCGACCTGTCATGGCCGCCGCCCGGAAGTTCCCCCTATTGATTCCTACTTCTAATATTGTAACTACAGGGTCATCTTTCTGTTTTGCCATTCTCCTCTCCCCTCTCTCTCTTCTCCCTCCCTTCAAGTATATCCCATGAAACAATTGCGTATCTGCTGATAATGATGGCCACATATTGTCATCCTGGGTTGTCCCCCACATAATCTAGATCCTGCTGACCCTATGTACGGCTGCAAGGGAAGGGCACTGCAGTATCTTTACCCATCACCAGTTCTTGCAGGAAATACCCCTGCATGTTGAAAACCAAAAACTACATACTGATTCCCAGTTGTGAGACTGGACTTGGGAGAGGACTTTGAAATTCCATTTTCAGCCCCTGTAACACAAAGTAAAAAAAAAAGGTCATTTTTTGCCTTGTAAGATGCAGGTAATCAACATAAAAATTGTGATTACCTGCATGAGTGTCCATACAGTGTTTGAGGAGGGAGACTTTTAGAGCCCTAATCCTCCCATAAATCACAGAAGAATATGACCCCATAATTAGAAGAAGATAACCCAATCTTTCTAATGTGGGGCCTCATACTGATGTCATTAGTACATCAGTAGGTGATTTGAATAAAAATAATCTATTGTATTTACTGTATGCCCAATGTCTATGGGATATTGATCCCAAAGAAGTCCCTATCCCATGAAAACAACACACAACACAATACCTCTCATGTGAAAGAGGAGATTACCCATTTTCAAATTAGGGTCTCATGTCCCTTTAGGTAGTGGATGATTCCCATTGAACTGTCAATCATCCGTCTGCTTAATATCTTTTACAGTGCTTTGGGAATTGAATTGGATCCTAGTACCCCATAATAAGCTCTTTTGAAAGAGGAAAGGCCAAGCTATCATCAAAGGAGGGGTCACAAGCTTATGTATCTATCCAAAGATCACTGTGATTTATTATCAGAACCCTAGGCATATTTAACAACAATAAGAGACCCTTTTATTTTAAAGCAACAACTCATATCTTTCAAAACAGTGGTCGTGTGTCCATAGAGCTGCTACATAATAACAATGACAAATACCTCTTAGCGTCAGTTTCTAGTTTTGCAGTTCCAGCACTTCTTAAGAAGCCGTTATTATTCCAGTCACCATAATAATGTATTATAAGACCACCTCGTTTAAAAGAATGAGGTTTCACAATTCAAATAAGCGGCTTCATGTACATATGAAGTGATTGTCATAGTTGTAGCGATAACCTAGCACTAACTGCTAGCCTCATTTGGTTTTGTTATTAATGTTATAGCGCATAGATTCCTTTTACTCTGAACTAATAGAAGGCAATACAGGCGATAATCCTTTGTAGGATGAATTTTGTTAGAAATATTTTTTATTTTTTTTAATATTTATATTTTTTGCAATGAATGATTTCCTATAAGGGTGGGAACATGTGTACTGTGTCAAAATGGGTAAAGCTCCCCTTCTTGGAAATCACAATTTGGAATAATTTTAATATGTAATATTTATATGGTTACAGATTTTGCAAGTCATAAGCAACCATCTTATATGATTTTTAACATATAAGTATATATACCTGGTTTCTTTTACTGTGGCTTATTAGGTAAATTAGCTTCTGCACTAGTCTAAGTGATAATTGTGCAATCATTTGCAGGGTTAGAACCAGAACACACTTAAAGGGACAGTAAAGTCAAAATTAAACTTTCTTTATTAAGATATAGATAGCAATTTTAAAAAACTTTCCAATTTACGCCTATTAACTAATTTGCTTTGTTCTCTTGGTATACTTTGTTAAAAAGCATATCTAGGTTGGCTCAAGCACAGGAGTGTTCTCATGGGAGCTAGCTGGTAATTGGTGGTATGCCTCTTCTCATTGGCTCACCCAATGTATTCAGCTGGCTCCCAGTAGTACATTGCTGCTCCTTCAACAAAGGATATTAAAATAATGAGACAGAATTTGATAACAAAAGTAAATTGGAAAATTGTTTAAAATTGTATGCTTTCTTGAAAGAAAAAAATTGGGATTCATGTAAGTATTTAATATGCACTCCATTATATTTGCATAGGAAAATGACAAGACCAGCAACCAGAATGATAAAAAAAGGAATTGTAGATTGTTTTTTTAAACTAAGCAAAATTATATTTTGGCTATAATGCGCTGACATCACAACAGAGCACTCCTTAGCTCTTCCATTTTTACTTTCATATTACAAGTTAAAAATCTTAGTGCTCATGTGAAAGCTTAGATGGTAATATCTGGATGTTGAAGAGCACTAGTGTGCTAAATCTCTCACTTCTATGGAGTTAGCTGAAACCTCATTATTAAAGTAGAGCTAAGCCTAAGGTGTGCTAACTCGAAAGGTGCGTTTAGCCAAAGGTCAAATAGCGGAGTTTAACTAAAATAAAAATTATACTTTTACATTTTGTATAGGTTTTTGTTGCAAAAACATGCTTTAACTGTAATTTAAAGGTATATGTATGTGTTTGTATTTGTATGTGCGTGTATATACCGTATATATATATAGATATGTGTGCATGTACATATGTGTATGTATGTGTACACACACACATATAAATATATATACACACATACACATATTCAGAAAATTAATATCCAAATAACGCACCATGAAATTTAAAGAAAACAAATAAATACTGATGAAATCTGCTAGCAGGAGGTTTAGCATGCGCTAAGACTTTTATTAGTGTGGCGGGGCTCTGTGAAGAAGTGTTGGGATTAGCGATGCTCTCCAGCGTGCTATAGATAAGAATATAACTCTACAGGTGAACTTTTTCATCTGAACAAAGGGAACAATTACATTCATTTAATGAAAAGGAATGTAAATGTTCCACTAATAACACAGCAAGCAAACATTCGTAAAACTAATTTTTCTGACTATTCGGCCCAAGATTTGGCCAAACCAAAATTTTCCCCTGAGCACGTGTCTAGTACATAGCTGTTATATATTAAAAAATCATAATTCTTAACTTTCAAGAAAAAAAACCCTCAACATTTATTTTCCAAAACAATGTACTGGAAAATCTGGTGAGTCAAAAATGTGTTTTTCTTTTTCCTTTTCTTTTTTTTTTTTGGAAGACTGTATACTAAAGTTACTAACCACTCACTTGTCATATTTCCTCTTCAATAACTGTATTTTATTCATTTTCTATTAGATCAATAAAATGATATTCCAGCTGTTTCAAATGTTTATCTATATTTAACTTGTATATTTTTGCTAATTTGCCCCTCAAGATTGTCATTTTTTTTAATAATCATCTTGAGATCCAAAATGAAAGAATCTTTTTTTTTACCAACACAATGTACAGTACTGTTCAAAAGCCTTAGGCCACCATTAGATTTGCTGTTTTAGCAAAGTTGTAATGACCATCCATATTTATTTTTTGGTCTTTTTATTAAGATACACAAAGAAAATACATGAAATATGTACACAAAATATAAAAAACACATTTTTCAGAACAAAATGGCTTCTTCGGGCAAAAGCCAGTATTTAGTGTGACCTCCCTTGGCACTAAGCACATCTTGAACTCTTTTGGGGAGACTGCCCTGAAGTGTTTTGAGAAATAATCTTCTGGTATATTATACCAAGCTTCTTTCAGAACGTCCCAGAGTTCTTCTTTAGATTTAAGTTTATCTTTTATTTCTTTCAATGCCCAGATGGTCCCATACTGCCTCTATAATATTCAGGTCTGGACTCTGTGGAGGCCAGTCTATGACTGTCAGTGTTTTGTCAGATGTATTTGTTTACAAATATGATTTCAATGTATTAGAAGTGTGCTTGGGATCACTACCATGCTGAAAAATAAAAATATTCCCAATTACATAATTAATTAAAACCTGTCTGTACTTTTAAGCATTCATGATCCCATCAATTCGTAAAATATAACCAACACCACTGGCAGAAATGCAGCCCCAAACCAGGACAGACCCTCCACCATGTTTCACTAACAAACAAATCAATTTTGCTTTGTGATCACCCAAGAAACTTAATGCCCAGTCCATATGGAAATCAAATATCTATTTTTGGAGCAAATCACTGATAGATTGTAGCAACCCCTAAGCTGTTTAATAAATAAACCTTTTCAACATAAGGTTGTTTTAAACCTACTATCTACATTTCAAGGTTGTAACACATTTTCATCCCTTATTTACAAATAAGAATTATGAATTAGAATGAAAAAAATACATCAGAAATAAATGGGCATTCAAGACACTGGGACAAAAATTAAGTTACCTTATTTCTTATATAACTTGATCTGTGCTGTTTTCTGAAGATCTAGGACAGTTAAGTATAAATTTGGTGAATTATTATAAAGGGCAATAGTTAATAGACAGAGGGGCATATTTAAGAAGGTGCGAGCGGACATGATCCGATATTGCAGGTCATGTCCGCCGCACATCGATAAATGCCAACAGCATACGCTGTCGGCATTTATCATTGCACCAGCAATTCTTGTGAACTGCTGGTGCAATGCCGCCCCTCTGCAGATTTGCGGCCAATCGACCGCTAGCAGGGGGTGTCAATCAACCCGATCGTATTCGATCGGGTTGATTTCCGGCAATGACTGTCCGCCTCCTCAGAGCAGGCGGACAGATTATGGAGCAGCGGTCTTTAGACCGCTGCTTCATAACTTGTGTTTCTGGAGAGCCTGGAGGCTCCCCAGAAACACGGGACATCAAGCTCCATTCGGAGCTTGATAATTCGGCCCCAGAGTGTAATCCTGGTAGAAAGGCATAGACATAGGTTATGTATAAACAAGTTAGAGCCATGGCGTGTGATAGGCCTAAGATTAAGTCTGTCCCTCTTGTTAGTCTGTGTGTCTGCCTTGCACCTGAAGGTATTCGTTTCTTGTATTGTCTGCTTTTTTTCTTTTTAATGGAAAAGCACAATAAAGCCTTTTTTGCTTTTTTGCCTACACCGAGTAGTGCTTGCATCCTTTTTGTTCCATAGGTTATGTATAAACCTAGATAAACCTTACATGGTCAGTCAAGCATTGGCCAACTAATATGTTGGCAAGCAGAATTTCCAAGATATTTATAAAGCAGTTCTGATTTGACTTTCAGAATGGAATTTCTAGTTCAAATCAGTCTAGCTGCTCAGATTGTTGTGCCTATAACAGTTTAAAGTTAATATTATAGGATTTCCCTATAGAAAAGTAGTGCAAACTATAAAAACACATACATTTTTCTTCATGACCAATAACAAATAAACAACGTTTTGAAACATTATCTTTTTTCATTCTGTTGGATGGATTTTAATAATATGTAGTAAAATCTAGCTTTCTGTCAGGTCTCAAATCACCTTCTTATCACAACTAATGTGAAGAGATGGATCAGGGATTGGAAAATGGTTATAAGATGCCTGACCTATCTGTTTATCTCACAATTGCACATAAGTCCTCTCATTGAGATCTCAGTGTGCTCCAAGATTGTAGCTTGCCGCAGTATCCATTGTGCCTCAAAGATGGCACCTGTTGGAGCAGAGATGCAAAACATGGAGCAAATCGCAAGGCAGGTGCCGTAGATGCTGCAATTTATAGTGTATACTCTGGAAATGATGCTGCCACAGAAAGTGTACCAAGAGAGGCATAAGAATCCTTGCATTGTTTTTGAGACCAGCACTCAGTGCTTGGTTATTCTTTTGTTATCATCCTGACATTCATGATTCTTAACCCTGCATTCAGATTTGACCCTTAATTAACTTGTGAATTAAGATGTATTAATGCTGTGTTGTCTGATTTCCGCTATAATTCTGGTTGTTTGGAACTGTTTACCTAACTATTCTTATGGATCTCTACTATCTGCTGTTGCATGATTACTGACTGATCTCCTGGCTTTAGTTTGTAACCAGTCCGTGTACTCAACAATACCCTGCATGCCAGGATCCTAAAATTAATTAAGGTCAATTCCTTTTACCTTTCTAGGTTTACATCTCCTGGTTTTCATGGAAATTGATAATGTAGGTTTTTGTTGTAGGTATAAAAGTAGATATTGCAACATGGAAATAAAGTATTTTCCCCCAATATATTTGTGTTATTTAGTACATGGCATCCAAATGAATCTATCTTGAAGAAATATAAAGATATGGTATAAAAGGTAATACAAATAAATTAAATTATAGTCCTAAGTTTATTTTAGAAATGGTTATGCATAATTGTTTATCCATTTTTCTCAAATGAACCATTAGTTTCTCTAACCTAATTATTAAGCAACATGCCCACAGTTTTTATTAATTAGATCAGGATGAAATAATCTGTACAATGTAATGTTACTGGAGATTCACACTTACAATTGCATCAAATCGCTGATTCCACAACCCCCTTAGATGCCTCTATAAGTTTTACTTATTGATTTATCACAAAGTTGAAGTAATTTTTAAAGAAAGTCTGCATTATTGGTAAAACAGAAAAAGAGCTACTAATAAGATCCATTTTCCACCAGGAATAAAAATAGAACATAAACCATTTTTTAAGCTGAATGACCTGCTGATACATTCTAATGTGTTACATACTTTACAGTTTATGAATTTAAGTGTAGCCATGAAGTTAACTAACCGTCAACTTAACCTCAAAATTCCACTATGTAGGAGACCAACTAACATTATCATATTTCACAGGTTTACTACCATCTTTCTTTCTGCAGTTTATAAGCTTTGTTTCTTCTCTATTGGTGTTGGACAGGACCGTTGTACTCCAGACAGCCATTATCCTGAGTTTTCCCAGCTCTGGCAGAGCGTTCATGGAGTAAGGGTAGTTCATATTTTATTTATTTTTCTATGTCAAACTGACAGGCTTACATCCAGATTCCACTATTGCCATGTCTCTGTAGCCTCGTAAGACTTGTTAATATTTTTAAAGTTATTTTAGTCATACAAAGTTCTTTTGAATTGTATAGTCATATTTTTGGATTGCTAACAATACACGTTAGCTGTTGTCAGAGCTGTAAATCACAGATTGTTCACCTTTTTATAACTGCAGTGTAGGAGAATTTAAAATAAAAAAATATTAGCTCCAAGAATCACGGAAAAAAAAAATCTGCTGGGGCTCCTGTGTTTGCAAAGCTAAATTTAGAAATGGATGCAATATAATAATTCATGTTGCCAGTAATTAATATATCTGCTGCAGCACAGTACTAATGTAGAATAATTTATTCTACACAAGGTATAGATATAGAATTAGCTATTTCTTACATTGGAATAGTTTGCCAGACATCTGTATCCAAATGAGTATTGCACTATTCAGATATATTCAGCTAGATAATACCCAGGAAGCTATTGAAGGTGACAGAGTAAAACAACAGCTCTGTTACTATCAATAATGGAGAGTCAGACATCAAAACTAAGCTACTCAATGTCAGAATCAGTGACAGGGCCAGATACAGTGACAGTTCTCAGTTAATAGTGTCAGCTATTACTGTACTTTCTGTGGAAGTTGTTGGAACATAATTGCAACAGTAATATATAACTTGATTTCACTATTATTTACAACAGCCCACAATTTTCTTGGTGACCCATTTTATACAGCAGCTTCTAAAACTGTGTTACAACACAGTTTAGTCAAACAAAACTCAATAGGAGGATAAAATGAGTAGGGGTATTAAAACATTGAGGATTGGACAACCTAGTGGGATAAATACATAACAGGGCTTTTGTTGGCTTTTCAGGGACCTACCCAGAAGCCAGAGAAAAATGGAAAGCTAAATATTATAAAAAATAAATACATTGTTTAAATATATATAAGGCCACGTAACCAACCATTTTTTCAGTTATGTAATTTGAGATGCAGTGACAGGCAGGTGGAGCACAGCAAACAAGTGATGACATACACTGAGTGACAACCTTGCAATACATGAGAGTTGTAAATGTTTTTATCTGATAAACAGTCTGGGGTTTTTGTTGTTAATTCTTAAAGAAGATTCCACTACTTGTGTGAGGTCTTTATTGTTTTTTAGGTGTTTTTTTCTGAAAGACCTCCTCCGTCAGATCTACATATTGCTTGCTGCTCTTTGCAGGAGTGTCAAAACAGGTTCTACAGGGCTGCAAAGGGAAAAGCAAAAACACCTCTGTCTTGATCTTTTCAACATAATTGACTGAGAAGAAGTGTTGAGATTAATTCAGCCAGTCACTGTCTCTTTATGCCAAGGCATGCCCCAGAACACCCAGCTGTACCCCAGACCACCGAGTATATTTACTTTACACCTTACAATCCATTTTTATCTGACCTGACTCTACCCACCAGTGACTCTGATGTAGGTTAAAGCTTCCTGGCCCTGCTTAGAGCTCTATTTCCACAACTGGTTTTATATGTAATTATTTTCTTATTTGACTTTCTCAAGGTTTAGCTGATCTCTCACTAACTAGTGTGCAGGTAAAATGTTTAGTGGACAATGAACTATGGAGCTAAGAGAACTGCAGGTCATGTACACCACAGGAATAGCACTAGGAGATCAGTCATTGGATTCTGATAAGTCAATTACATCTGGACTCTGGACTGTGACAGATTGCTGTTTCCCTGTATTGGAGGTTTTATGTGATTGCACTTCCAAGTAAAATTTTAACTGTATTTTATGGTGTTAATAAATCTTATGAAATTACAATAGCATACACTGTCGGCATTTAACTTTGCCCAAGCATTTCTTGTGAAATGCTTGTGCAATGCCGCCCTGTGCAGATTGGCGGCCAATCAGCCACTAGCAGGGGCCGTCAATTATCCTGATCGGATCGGGATGATTGCAGTTGGACAAGTTAAGGTGCAGCAAGTCTTATGACCACTGCTTCTTAAAGGGACAGTCTAGTATAAATTGAACTTTTATTATTCAGATAGGACTTTTAATTTTAATCAACTTTCCAATTTACTTTTATCATCAAATTTGCTTTTTTTCTCTTGGTATTCTTAGTTTAAACTAAACCTAGACAGACTCATATGCTAATTTCTAAGCCTTTAAGGGCTGCCTCTTATCACATGCTTTTTAAATCTCTTTTCATCACAAAGAGACTGAAAGTACATGTGGGCCATATAGATAACACTGTGTTCAGGCACAGGGGGTTATTTAAGATTTAGCACAAAACAATGCTAAATTTAAGACATTAGATAATAAACAGTCACAGTCATGTGATCAGGGGGCTGGAAGAAGGTTCCTAGATACAAGGTAATCACAAAGGTAAAAATTATATTAATATAACTGTATTGGTTATGCAAAACTGGGGAATGGGTAATAAAGGGATTATCTATCTTTTAAAACAATAACAATTCTATGGTAGACTGTCCCTTCAACTTAAATTTCCAGCGAGCTGGAAACTTTGGGGGTAGAAAGCAGCATCCGCTGCTTATTAAATCTACCCCACAGTATATATTGTTCACTGCTTTATTTTCAGCTATAATCTATAAAGCATGTTAATAAAAATGTGAAATTTAGATCCCCCTTTTAACAAACAAATGATCCCATTGAAAGCTACTACAAAATCATACAATAACTGGATATTCCTATGATTTTATAATGGATTTTAATGGGTTTTAATTTCAAAATCTTATGAAAATCAAGAGAAGGCAGCTCACACAGTTGTTCTAATGGATTGAGATAGACTTCAAAAATGGTTATTTACACCTTTTGTGCCATTTTGCCCTTAATGCAGTTACACATAGATTTCTACTTTTTTTGTGACGTACATACACAAGTTATGCATCCTTTTTTTTCAGCATACAACACATTTTTACAAGAACTTTTGTTTATAGAAATACCAGAATATGGAATAATATCACCTCATGAAATGCAAAAAATAAAAAAATACATGTTTGTGCCATTTCTGTCGAGTACATAGTAAATGGCTGCAATGGAGTCATTATTTCCTAAATATTTCAAACCAACAATGTACCACATTTAGCATTAGTTCAAAAATAAAATTTAGGATTTTATATCTATTTTCCAATAACAATTGATGATCGAAAATCAGAAGATAAATTGTATTATTTTGACTCTATGCAGAATATTGTAATTTATGCAAAAAATAAGTAGGTACAAAATATCTAACCATACAAATATTGGATACATTTTTAAATATTATAAATTTGAATTTTCACTCAACATAACAGAAATATAAAGAAAAAACAAAACAAATAACATAAACTAGTAGCACCAACTGTCATCCCATATGGAATTTCCCAAAAGATCACCTATTTTACATTCTCCCAGTTCTCCCATTTATTTCTTTAAATATTTTATTAGCTCTGACACAGATCTATGAGCCCTAACATCAACAGCCCAACAAAAGGAGATCATCAGTTATTTCCAGGTTAACGTTACTACATTGATTATTTGAAACCCCTTATTTGAATAATGAGGGGCCTCATGATATATTTTGATGGTGAGGGGTAATAAAGACCCCTTAAAAAAAAATCACTAGAACCTGCAAAAAAAGTCCAATGCTGTGAGGTATATGTCATTGCTATGACTATCAGCTGGCAGTGTCACAGACAAAGGGCCACTCATTTGAAAGGGCAGGGTTGTTGTTTTCAAATAAAGGGCCCTGTTTTTCTATATATGTGGGGAACAATTTAGAGCACATCCCACTCTGTGATAATGTTCCATAAGCCTATGGTTCTGTCAGTTGATCATGGTCATCAGCTAATAGCCTCTTGAGCATGTGACTCTTTCTTTGAAAAAGGGGTTTCACTATTTTCTCAAAAGAGATGTTCCACTGCAGTTGCTTATTTTGAGGGCTAGGGACTATTTCATAGCCCGGTGTACAATATGAAAGCACCTAGTATAAAGGTTATTACAATTTAATCCCCTTCTTTCATGTGAGGGTTATTGTGTGTATGTGTGTTGTATATTTACTTTAGGGGATATTTGCACCATTGGAACTATGCCCCCCATACAGTAAATACATTATGAAGCTGATTGCTGTTTTTATGGAAATTCCCTACTAATTCAGGGGTATAGGATCCCACATTGGAAAGAGGAGGTTCCTCTCTTTCTAAACTGGTGTGTCATATTACTCTGTCTTTTATTCCCCTCAACAAACACTACAAAGTGTACTTGTAACAGATGATCATTACCATAGTGAACACATGAAAATTAGAGTGTGTTTTCTCTTTATTTAAAAGAGGGCAATTTCCTCTTTGGTATGATATTTCACAAAACCATGTAAGAGGCAGGAAATCACCTTAAAGTGGTAATAACTTGCAGTTGCCCTAATACATGCAGTTTACTCTGAGGGGGGAGCCCCTTTCACCCCATTATTTGTTCTAGAGAAACACCAAATCCCTTTTTAAAAGGACAGAATCCTCTCTTTCAAGTCAGGGCTCTCTTTTCCTTGTAAAATGTAGGGAATCACCACATAATGGCAATTAAATAGCTGTTTACACTAAAGGTGTGGATACTATGCTGGATACCCTATCCAACCCCTTGTTTGTGCCAGAGAGACAAGAGCAGACATTCCTCTTTCAAATTAGAGGTCATTTGTAACTCTACCAGAAAAGAGGGGTGATAAGGGCTCCATTAGAGCCCCCCTCCCTAGCTTAAACAGCACTTCAAGTGCCACTGTAGGTAATCGCCAATTTTATAGTGATGTCCTGCATCTTACAAATGCATCTTACCCCTCATTTTGAAGGGCAGAACATATTTCATATGAGTTAAAGGAATAGTCTAGCCAAAATTAAACTTTCATGATTCACATAGAGCATGCAATTTAAAGCAACTTTCTAATGTACTCCTATTATCAAATTTTCTTCGTTCTCTTGGTATCTTTATTTGAACATAAGCTTAGGAGTCAGACCATTTTTGGTTCAGTACCACTACCTGGGTAATGCTTGCTGATTGGTGGCTACATTTAGACTCCAATCAGAAAGTGCTATCCAGGTGCTTAACCAAAAATGGTCTGGCTCCTATGTTTACATTTTTGCTTTTTCAAATAAAGATACCAAGAGAATGAAGAAAAAATTGATAATAGGAGTAAATTAGAAAGTTGCTTAAAATTGCATGCTCAATCTGAATCATGAAAGTTTAATTTTGACTAGACTATTCCTTTAAGGGGTTTAGGGGTTGAGATATGGGCTCACAAAGCTCTCCCCCCAGCTCCAGGTTTACAAGCTCCAGGCTTACAATCTGTGGCAGGGGCATGGTAACATCACTAGTAGTTCCAGCTAGAGCCAACAAAATGAAAGAGAATGCAGTTTCCTTCCTCTAGTGTTTGCGAACTCTAGAATCTGATTGGATGTCAGAAAAACATCTAAGTGCAAAAAACTAAATCCAGAAAGGAGGCATAAAACACAGGTTACTATAGTGAGCATTTGAAAATATGAAAATATGAAAATTGCATTCTGCTCCTCTAAAAGGGATTTAATCATTAGCACCAATGTGTATAGTCCTAGGATGTCTACCTTTTGGATGAAGGTAATTCGGTCATGGGAGGGAATTAGCTCTAGTCTGCTGGTGTGAAATGGAAGGGTCCTGACACTGGCACATTTATTAACAAATCATATAATTTATTTTAGCCAAATGTGGAACATATAAATATAGATACAAGTGCAGCATCAGAGATTTCTGGCACCTGTGAGTTTGTCCTTTGACAGATTTAGCAGAATATGTCTGAAAATTTTACGCACACCTGCCTTAAATTACATTTCAATGTTACACAGTTCTAACAAGAATTAGATAGTAATTCTATTTCTGTGTTTTGAATGCCAGATCCTTGACAGAGGAAAACTGACACATTTATTTATTAAAAATCTCAGCTATATATGTCTGATATTTTAATATTTAGAGAGTTTGAATTAGGTAAGGTTATTTAAGGAGATTTGGGGCAGTGTGATAAAACTGTCAGCATTGATTTACAGGGAACAACAAAACTTGAAAAAGTTCTGTCATATATTTTATTTTTTTTATAATTGTTAGCACTTGTAATTTTTGATTATACATGAGCAATAATATATAAATATTAGGTTATTCACAATATTTTTAGAAGGAATTATACAACTCTATATTGAATGCAATGCATGCAGTTATGAAAATCATTATTTCGGAAGTCATTATTAGAGGCAGATTCCGCAGCGCTGTCCATGTGTACAAAGATAAAAGTACAGTACAATATAAGACACAAGACAAAATTTAACAAACAAATATGGGAGGGGTAGGAGGGTGAGAAACAGGAGGTGGACTGCAAAGGTGAGAATGATGTTAGTGTGGAGTTAGATGAAGGCAACTATTAGGCAAGTAGAATTTATTTGTTACTGATTTGGTGATAGGCTTCCCTTAACAAAACGCTCATTAGGGAGCGTTTAAAGAAGCAGACGTTGGGGGAAAGTCTGACAGCTCGAGGAAGTGCATTCAAGAGGGTTGGTCCTGTTGTCTAGCATGGGAGGAGGTGATGGTAGAATATGCTAGGGGCAGGTCATTGTTGGATCTTAGGGGCAGGCCGGAGTATATTTGTTGATGAGTGAGGACAGGTGGGGGGGCTGTGTTGGTAAGGGCTTTGTAGGTGAGGGTGAGAATTTTGAAGGCTATAGGGTTTTAACTAATCACTGTCTGGGTGAAATGATCCTGAATACCAATTTCAAAGCATGTGCTAATGATATGACTTTGTTTTTTTATGTTATAATAGTATGATACAACAATACATTTAATACTAGTATTTTTTATTATTCAGTTCTTAGAACCCATGTAAGACACAAAACACATTTCATGCACCTCCTTCTAATCTTGGGTGCTGCCATTATGGACCCTAGGTTACACTACAAGTATCTGAAAGAGAGTTACTTCACATGTGTAAACAAGTCTGTACTGGAATGCAGTGAAAGATTTCAACGCAGTGTCACTTATTACTAGATGAAGGAGAGGAATAACCTCCATGCTATACTTATAAAGGGTTAGATTACAAATGTAGTACAAACTTTTGAGCCAGAGTGATGTGGGGTATATTGCAACGGTTTGTGCTTATTGGGCTTACCACTTATATTACAAGTTGAAAGTAAACAAAATCGTGTGAGAACAATCATGATTTACTCTAGAATGATTACCACAACTTCAGAGCTCTGGTTAACTGTTTCACAAAACTAAAAAGTTGCATACAAGATATAAAAAATACATTACAAAGAACACTTACACTCAAAATAACACTATCTAATAAAAATGCTTAAAAAAAATATTGCAAAAGGTATAAAGGCTCAAAGATATGAGATCTCGGGTGTTAGAAAAAAAAGCAGGCAAAGGGATTTAACACAGAGATACATACATATATATCTTTAAAAATGTATATGTATGTATATGTATGTATATATATATATATATATATATGTATATATATGTGTACATATGTATTTATGTATTTATATGTATTAACTGTAAATATTTTCACATTCCAATGTTCTGCACATAGCAGAATATGTTCTATGTAATTTTAAATAGATAATAATAAATAATAAATATGTATATATCTATACCTATATATAATTTTTATATATATATATATATATATATATATATATATATATATATATATATATATATATATATATAGGTATAACTATATATTGTACCAAAATACCTTCAGATATTTGTAGAAATCATTATTTATGAATTAATATAACATATTCTGTTATGTAATATTTTCATGTTGTTAGAGCAAACAATAATATGCAATTGTGTTTGCGCAAGACGGGAGTGTAAGGTTTTTTTCCACTTTATTTTCTCCATTGACTTCTATGGGGGAATACATGAACATGCACGAGATATTCTAACTTTGAATTTTTGCACTAGTCGGGTTACCACTAGAGCAAAAACAGTTTACTTTAAACTCATAATATGAGTGCATCTCTGTAAGCGCAAAAATCTTACTTCTAGCGCAATTAACGCTTGAGCAGAAGCATTTATTTACACTCCACTTATAATCTTGTCCTTAGTGTTTAATGTTCTTTAGCACAGTAATAACATGTGTACTCCATTCCTAAGGTATGTTCTACTGATCAGTCCAAACCCACCTTCTGACCTACATGCGTAACTCTAGAGGTGGGGTAGCATAGCCAATAGACTGTAAATGTTGCAGTGTACTCACAGCTTTTTTATACTTATTTGTGATTATTTTGCTTATTTATGCAAATACAAATTAAACTAAAATGTTTTCACTACATTTTAACTTGCATTTACCTCTTGTTTAGAAAATTACCTTTCTATCAGTTGTATAAGTGTGTTATAAAGTTTTAACAAACTTTTCATGCATAAAGCAGGTGAGAAAAAATAGTGACACCTGCAGGTGTAATGTGTTAGGAATATGCAATAAATACAAATAATTAGTAAGTTCAAAGATTAAATGTAATAAAACTCTAAGGACAAGAAAGGAAGTCTAAAATAAATAAAAATTCAAATGACAATGTTTAAATGTATACCTGTGCACAGGTGAAAAAATTTTCATCCAAAAGATTTGTTTCAGATTTTTTTAAACGTTCGGTTCAGCTGAATATCGTCCATGCAGAGATAAGTTTTGGATGAACATTATAGGATTTGAACAATTAAAAGAGCCTATCTTTCAATTTTAAAATAACATACATCTCCTTTATGACTAAAATCCAGCATTTAGTGCCTGAGCAGTTGTCCCAAACATCAGTCATTAGTAATATTATGGCAGGATTGGACAAAGGATGATGGACAAATGAAAAGTCACAACCCCTGTACGTCATTACAAACAAGGGAGCTTATTAACCAAAAGAATAAACAAACGCACAAATCAATTTCATCAATGATTCTTTTACATCCCTTTCGTCCAATAATATATTCGTCTGTTTGTATATGACAAATCAAAAACAAAATTGAGAAATGCAGGAAATGCCCTAGGAGAGATACAACACAACTTACCTTTCTAGAATCTTGTTAGGGATCTTACAGTGCTAGAGAATCATTTCAGATCATTTCAGTTGAGCAGAGAACTTTAGAGAATCAGGCCCTAAGAAAGAATAAACATGGCAGCCCCTGTCAATTCAAATTGGGGCAATAATGCTTCTTCACTTCTCTCTGTGTCTCCAGGTCCCAGGTTGTGTCTAACCTGTGCCATTTGTTAATTTATTTTATTAAGACAGCACCAGCACCATACAAGGTGCATTAAATGTGCAACTATCAAGCCTTACTCAATGCACAGTGCTTTAAATGTTTATCACTCTCCCCTTACTTAATTTATGATGCTTTACATGTTCATAATATTGTTGGTTCCTGTTTGAGTCGTGGCACGGTAGTGGGGCTCAGGGCCGCCATCAGGGGTAGACAGGGATGACTCCTGTCATGGGCCCAATGGGTGAGGGGTGTCCCATGAGGCAAGAACTAAAAAAAAAATATATATTAATTTTGGCAGCCACCAGTGGGTACTACAGCAGAGTGCTAATGAAGCATGGGAAATTTTATTACAACGAGTAAAGTATTAGCATTTGAGAGGATTTCTGAGTGTGCACTAAACCACTATGCACAGTGTGAGACAGACTTGGCACTTTGTTTGTACAGTGTGTGCCTGAGTAAGACAGCAGATCACTTTCATTTGCAGAGGAGGTAGGACTTACTTAGCAAATGTTTTTTATTTCTTTGTGCAATTTCAGATTGTAACTTCAGTGTGGTAGTAGTTGTTTGGTTGGGCCAGGGGTCCATAAAAACACATTTTTTAGTAGCAGTGTATTTATGATTATTTGACAATGCTGTAGAAATTCTATATTTAAAATCATGCAGAAATGTTTCCTCCTCAATACACAAATGGTAGGTGCCCTTTTGGCAGATATGCATTTTATATATATATATTACATTCCAGTTTACTGCCCCTTTATGCAAGGACTTTCCAGATGCAAGGAGGCATTTTATCTAAGATTTTTACATCTGCATAACATGTTATACTCTCAGACTAAGATTGCTCAGTGTTTGAAATGAGACAGATTAACTTAAAACTGTTCAGTTTACACTACAGCTGACTTAATTTTGAAATACATACCAACAAGCCTAAATCCTGCATTTAATCAGATCTAATGGTATGAGTACCACTTATGATTCCACCAAGACCATATAGAGTACAGCATTTTCAAAATCCATAAGTACAGCTGACAGATGGGAACATTTGTACACTATATTTGAAGTGGTGCTCTTGGTTGGGGAAAATGGGGAAAAATCAAACAAACATATGTCAACCTTTAAAAGTACTTTTCTTCATCTAGCCATCTACCCAGATCATTAATGTACAATTCTGAATTCACAGAATTTTTTTTGTTTGCACATTTACAAATATGATTCTTTAAAAAGTGATCTCTTAATTTCTGCAATTTTTTATCATGCATGTCACACACTGTTGATTTAGGGGATGCAAGGTGCATAAATGTTTCCTCCTGTGAGTGTTTCTGTGGGTGTCTGTGTTATGTCTTTGTGCTTTGGTTTGTGTCTCTATGAGTGTGTATGTATTTTTTTTCTGTGGGTCTGTCTGTGAGGGTGGGTGTGTATGTCTTTGTGCATTTTCTATGGATGTCTGTGAGGGTGTGAGCATATGTCTCTGAGCTTTTTATATGGGTGTCTCTGTGAGGGTGTGTGTAAGTTTGTCTTTGTGTATTTTCTCTGGATGCCTCTGTGAGGGTGGGTGGGTATGTATGTCTGTGTTTTCTGTGGATGTCTCTGTGAGGGTGTGTGTGTGTGTGTGTATGTATGTATGTATGTATGTCTGTGTTTTCTGTGGATGTCTCTGTGAAGGTGTGTGTGTGTATGTATGTATGTATGTATGTCTGTCTGTCTGTCTGTGTTTTCTGTGGATGTCTCTGTGAGGGTGTGTGTGTGTATGTATGTATGTCTTTCTGTGTTTTCTGTGGATGTCTCTGTGAGGGTGAGTGTGTATGTCTGTGTTTTCTGTGGATGTCTCTGTGAGGGTGTGTGTTTTCTGTGGGTGTCTCTGTGAGGGTGTGTGTATATCTTTGCGTGTTTTCTGTGGATGTCTCAGTGAGGGTGTGTGTATGTATGTCTTTCTGTGTTTTATGTGGTTGTCTCTCTGTCTATGTATGTCTTTGTGTGTTTTCTGTGGGTGTCTCTGTGTGTGTGTATGTCTTTGTGTGTTTTCTGAGGCTGTCTCTGTCGGTGTTTCCTTGGGTGTATGTGCAAGTTTGAGTTTGTGTGTGTATCCATTGTCTGTTCCTTTTTAGGACATTTTGACCTTACTACTGATTATTCACATCTTTCTACAGACTTTGAGACTAATGAGACCTTTCCGGAAGTCACCTATCCACCATTTAACATTTAAATAATTGTTTAGGCAGTTCAGGGCCCTTCCTTTCAGCCACTGCATGCTGTTGTCATCATTTAGTTGGCATCTTCCTTTACAAAAAGGTAATCAGAACTCCATATTTTGTTTTCTAAATCTCCTTTGCTTCCAAAACTGTAGTCTACCTCATTACTTGTTAGGTCAATGTAAACAAGTGCTGAGTGTCTGTTTGGGTGTTTGTGTCTGAGTGTGTCTTTGCGTGTCTGCTAGAGTGTCTATATGTGAATCCTTATGTGTGAGTGTGTGTGTTTCTGTGTATGAGTGTGCCTGTGTGTTTATATGTTACTACCTTTACAACATTTCCAAGTTTAAATAGACACTCAAGAAAAAAGTGCATATACGTTTAAGTCACTTGGTCAAACATTGCACATGTCAAAGGAGGGGGGGGCCCTGATCAATGGTTAAGTCAGTTTCTAGTGGCGGCCCTGGTGGGGCTGCTTAAGTCTACCTTTTGCTTGAAAGCAAAATGCACATACTTTAAAGAAAAGGATGGATTTAGGCACATTACATCTCTGCCACAGCTTAAAGGGACATTCCAGCCAAAATTGGAATCTACAGTTTTACGTTTTGAATAGAAGAATGTTTGTGATATACATGTATGAGTAAAAATGCTGTAGCTGTTTCAAAAGTGTATTTAAGTATGCACCATGCACCAGCATTTTAAACGCAGCACTTGCTCAGAGAACTTAGGGTGCTTGTACCATCTGGTAATGACTCAATGTGTTAATTGCTGAAATGATACAAACCCCACTGGTGTTCAGAGCAGCTGTAGTATTTAAAATTCTGGTGCACTGAGAATATCTAGCTATGCTTCACATGTATGTGCAGAGACAAATGTTAACACTAAAACAGTTATACATTTTACTACAAGCATTTTTGACCAATACATGTATATTGCAAA
This sequence comes from Bombina bombina, assembly GCF_027579735.1. Classification (NCBI taxonomy): domain Eukaryota; kingdom Metazoa; phylum Chordata; class Amphibia; order Anura; family Bombinatoridae; genus Bombina; species Bombina bombina. The sequence continues at coordinate 334,694,989 of NC_069503.1, forward strand.
TATGTTTCTATTCAAAGATGGATTTAATCTATGTGCATTTAAATTTTGACCGGAATGTCACTTTAATACCATCACTTATATTATATTATATTACACTTCACTCGTAATCTGGCGTATCATACTCATAATCAGTATGTTTGCCCATGCACAAAACCATAATTCCATTCTAAAACTTTATTAATTTAAATGTATTAATTTACAAAGTGTTGTCTAGGGTCCTTATAAAAAGACCTTTTAGTTGTGGAATATGAGAAGTGATAGCCACATAATTTAACTATCGAGAATTGGGATTGTGATCAGGTATACAGGACTGGCACATATTAAGTATAGGACCATCTTCACAAAAACCATTAAGAAAAAGGTGCTGCCAATAAACTGTAAATAGCTTATTTTGAATACGTCAATGCAGAAATTAGCTCTTTAGCAGATAATAATTATCAAATGATTGTTTGTGATTAACCACAACATTATTTGTGTTAATTATTTTTCTCTATCATTAGAGATCTGGATGAATCTGAGTAGAATGAATAATACACAACAAGAATAATACCTTGACTGATATAGATGAGTTTCAAAAGTCAACAAAGAACATGACAGTAGTGATGTCACGAATAGTTCGCCGGCGAATAGTTCCCGGCGAACATAGCTTGTTCGCGTTCGCTGTGGCGGGCGAACATATGCAATTTTCAATCCGCCCCCTATTCGTCATCATTGAGTAAAACTGTGACCCTATACCTCACAGTCAGCAGACACATTCCAGCCAATCAGCAGCAGACCCTCCCTCCCAGACCCTCCTACCTCCTGGACAGCATCCATTTTAGATTCATTCGGAAGCTGCATTCTTAGTGAGAGGAGGGACAGTGTAGCTGCTGCTGATTTAATAGGGAAATCGGTAGCTAGGCTAGTGTATTCAGTGTCCACTACAGTCCTGAAGGACTCATCTGATCTCTGCTGTAAGGACAGCACCCCAAAAAGCCCTTTTTAGGGCTAGAACATCAGTCTGCTTTTTTTTTCCCTGTGTAATCTAATTGCAGTTGCCTGCCTGCCAGCTTGTGTGTCAGATTCACAGCGTATACTGTGCCCACTTGCCCAGTGCCACTACTCATATCTGGTGTAACAGTAGTGTACATTTAAAAAAACAACACTTTTTTGACTGTGTTAAATAATAGCAGTCAGTTTCCTTCACACGTGTGCGTTTCAGTGCCTGCCAGGGCACAGTGTCATCCCAGTGCAACTCATATCTGGTGTAACAGTAGTGTACATTTAAAAAAAACAACACTTTTTTGACTGTGTTAAATAATAGCAGTCAGTTTCCTTCACACGTGTGCGTTTCAGTGCCTGCCAGGGCACAGTGTCACCCCAGTGCAACTCATATCTGGTGTAACAGTAGTGTACATTTAAAAAAAAAAAACACTTTTTTGACTGTGTTAAATAATAGCAGTCAGTTTCCTTCACACGTGTGCGTTTCAGTGCCTGCCAGGACACAGTGTCACCCCAGTGCAACTCATATCTGGTGTAACAGTAGTGTACATTTAAAAAAAACAACACTTTTTTGACTGTGTTAAATAATAGCAGTCAGTTTCCTTCACACGTGTGCGTTTCAGTGCCTGCCAGGGCACAGTGTCATCCCAGTGCAACTCATATCTGGTGTAACAGTAGTGTACATTTAAAAAAAACAACACTTTTTTGACTGTTAAATAATAGCAGTCAGTTTCCTTCACACATGTGCATTTCAGTGCCTGCCAGGGCACAATGTCACCCCAATGCAACTCATATTTGGTGTAACAGTAGTGTACATTTAAAAAAAAACAAAAAACTTTTTTGACTGGGAAATAATAGCAGTCAGTTTCCTTCACACGTGTGCGTTTCAGTGCCTGCCAGGGCACAGTGTCACACCAGTGCAACTCATATCTGGTGTAACAGTAGTGTACATTTAAAAAAAAAAAAAAAAAACTTTTTTGACTGTGAAATAATAGCAGTCAGTTTCCTTCACATGTGTGCGTTTCAGTGCCTGCCAGGGCACAGTGTCACACCAGTGCAACTCATATCTGGTGTAACAGTAGTATACATTTAAAAAAAACAACACTTTTTTGTCTGTGAAATAATAGCAGTCAGTTTCCTTCACACGTGTGCGTTTCAGTGCCTGCCAGGGCACAGTGTTACCCCAGTACAACTCATATCTGGTGTAACAGTAGTGTACATTTAAAAAAAAAAAAAAACACTTTTTTGACTGTGAAATAATAGCAGTCAGTTTCCTTCACACGTGTGCGTTTCAGTGCCTGCCAGGGCACAGTGTCACCCCAGTACAACTCATATCTGGTGTAACAGTAGTGTACATTTAAAAAAACAAAACACTTTTTTGACTGTGAAATAATAGCAGTCAGTTTCCTTCACACGTGTGCATTTCAGTGCCTGCCAGGGCACAGTGTCACCCCAGTGCAACTCATATCTGGTGTAACAGTAGAGTAAATTTAAAAAAACAACACTTTTTTGACTGTGAAATAATAGCAGTCAGTTTCCTTCACACGTGTGCGTTTCAGAGCCTGCCTGCCTGCCAGGGCACAGTGTCACACCAGTGCAACTCATATCTGGTGTAACAGTAGTGTACATTTAAAGAAAAACAACACTTTTTTGACTGTGTTAAATAATAGCAGTCAGTTTCCTTCACACGTGTGCGTTTCAGTGCCTGCCAGGGCACAGTGTCACCCCAGTACAACTCATATCTGGTGTAACAGTAGTGTACATTTAAAAAAAAAACACTGGGGGCGGAGCCGACCAGCAAACCGAATGGTCGCACAACACTCAAGCTCCGGCTAATGCTCTCTATAATGGGCACTCTATAACAAATTACTGACTATCACTGGGTCACTAATCACAAATACAAACTATCTGAGGCTGAATGTGAACTTTTTATTAGGAGCCAGTGATTTCACTGAGCTCTGCGGTGGAGGATACAGTGTGAGGCCTACTGACAGTCCCTGAAGACAGAAGGGTACAGAGGAGAGATCCGGCATAGTGTGGTGAGATCCGGGATGAATCAGGCTACAACTAGATATGAGGAGACCGAAATCATCGCTACCCACAAACACATAGACTGGCAGCCATAAAGTTATTATAACGGTGTGGGTTCACGGAGGTGGCGCACCCTGGGCCTGTTAGCCGAAGTGACGCAGGTGGATATTCAGAACCGGGCGTTCAACATTCCTGAGGAGGTGAGCTAAAACCTTACAACATAGCCCTATCACCGTGACAGATTTGGTTACCACATCATATACCAGCTCACAGGTATCAGTTGCCTTATAACCCGGTCTCCTATAAACACAATTTATATGATCCGGGACTCGCTGCCAGGAGGAAGTCACCAATTTACTTTGGAGAAGATGCCCTACAAGTCTACTCGGACCTTAGCCCAATCACTTTGGCTAAGCACATGGAAGCCAGGTACTTAACCCTGCACCTGCAGGATCTAGGCATTGCTTACAGATGGGGATTCCCTTTCGCTGTCAAGGTGCTGAAGGATGAGAAAACCTATGTATATCGTTGCCCAGAGGATCTTAAGTTATTTTGCAAACAGCTTGACATCTCGCTCCCATCTCTGCCTAAGATTTCAGAAGCTGCAAAAAGCGACTCCCAGAGGAGACCATCTTCACCTAAACCACAAAGAAGAAGCTGGTCTACTAGACCAACCAAGAGAAGAAACACCACAATGTCTGACCCTCTTATCCACTCTAAAGATCCACCATGAGAAGATGTCTGATGATGGAGGTTTTTCTTTTTTCTCTTCTCATCCTCTCTCCCCTTTCCCTCTTTCTCACTTCCTTTATCCATAGATAATTACATAGTTTGGATACGGGACTTATTATTATGTCTTTACAGCCTTTTTGCTACGGACCCAGTTGATTGAGACAGACTTCATTTAGTAACATGATTACACTAGCTCATTTCTGCCCATTAGTGAGTTGAAGGCTAAGTCACCAGCCTTAGTTTCCCCCCCGCACACTCATTATCTGTTTATTCTGTTAAATGAATAGTGATGGAAATGTTTTTATTGTGTTTTACTTGTTCTATTTACATGTCTATTTTTGTTTGTTTGTTATACTGACCGATTGCATTGCTATGCTTACTCCTCCTAGATTTCCGCTTCCAGGTTTTTGTAGCTTTGTCGACCCTGACTGTCCACACTTTTCTACAGCCATGCTGCTGTGTTTTGAATACAGAGGGTCCCTATATACTCCACGCATCTCCCCTTTTCAGGTAAGACAGACTCAGCGGGTACCCACTGCCATTAAAAATCATGACGGTTCCTAATATACAGATTATATCCCAAAACACAAAGGGCCTTAATTCACCTAGTAAACGCTCTGTTGCCCTAAAACATTTCGCTAAAACCCCCATTCTATCATATTTATACAGGAAACTCACTTCGTAGCGGGTTCAGAACCTTCCCTGACATCAAGAGATTTCCCTGTTAGTTACCATAACGCATACCACACTAAGAAGCAGGGGGTTAGTATACTACTCCATAAACACTTGCAATTCCAGTTGCACAATAAGGTCGTAGACACAGAAGGCAGGATTATTATTCTAGTAGGGCTTTTGTTTAATAATCCAATTACTCTGGTTAATATTTATGCCCCCTTTAGTCGCAGAAGAAGTTTTTTCCAAAAAATGCTATCCCTGGTTTTGGAACATAGAAGAGGCCCAATAGTTATGGGTGGAGATTTTAATACCACACTAGACCCAACCTTGGACTCTTCCACAAAACATGGACAGTCTAGAACCAGGGCGCCGAACACACTTCTTACCTGTATGGAAGAATTGGGCCTTTTAGCTGCATGGAGAATACAACACCCGACACAACACAATTACACCTTTTACTCCCACCCTTGGTCAACTTACACCCATATAGATTATCTGTTCATTGACCAGAATCACCTAACCATGTTGAAAGACTCTGACATCCAACCTACGGCCTGGTCCGACCATTCAGCCATAAGCATGGTTCTGGAGTGGCCTGACACACCAAACACAACCTTTACCTGGAAAATAGATGACTCACTCCTTCATTACCCCCCAATCCAAGAAAAGTTACAAACAGCAATCAATGAATACTTCCAATTTAACGATAACGGTGACTCACACCCTAGCTGTGTGTGGGAAGCACATAAGGCCTTTATTCGAGGGGAATGTATAAAACAAAAAACTAGACTGAAAAAACAGTATCAGTCCTCCATAGCTTCGTTAACTGCACAATTACACGGTCTAGAAACACAACACAAACATGATCCTTCTAACAGAACACTTTTATCACAGGTCACGAAGACTAGACTAGAAATTAATAACATACTATCCAAATAAGCACAGAGAAAGGCATTAGCACTGAAGAAAATGTATTTCTTCGAAAACAACAGAGCAGGGCCCATACTAGCCAGGTTATTGAACCAACAGTACACAAAGTCCCACATTAACAAACTAGTGACCCCGTTGGGCCAACAACTGATAGATAGTGGGGAAATAGCGAATCAGTTTAGAAGTTATTACTCAGAGTTATATAATTTACAGATACCCAGTTCCCCGAACAGGCTGACCACTCTCCAAGCCTACATCACAGAGGCTAACCTCCCTAAAATACAAACACAGCTACGAGACAACTTTGAAACACCCATTTCCCTCCAAGAAATTCTTACGGTGATTGCGAAATTGCCTTCCAAAAAAAGCCCAGGCCCCGATGGGTTTACCGGTACTTATTATAAAATATACAGATCCTCCCTCGCCCCACACCTTTTAAATTTATTTCACACCATAGATGACGGCCATGCGCTCCCCACAGAGATGCAACAAGCCCACATCTCAGTTATCTTAAAACCTGGCAAAACTCCCACAGACCCTAGAAGCTACAGGCCCATCTCACTGCTAAAAGTAGATCTCAAGATCTTGGGTAAGATTCTAGCTAAGAGACTGAACAAATTACTTGAAAATGTCATACACACCGATCAGGTCGGATTTATCCCCCACAGAGAGGCCAGGGATAATACAATAAGAGCCCTGACCCTTATGTCCTACTCCAAATGTCATAATATCCCGACGGTCTTCTTGGCAACAGATGCCGAGAAGGCCTTTGACAGGCTCGACTGGCAGTTCCTTAGAGAAACCCTACTGGATATTGGGCTGGGACCCCAGATGCTTAGTAGAATTTTTAGTTTGTATACACACCCCACTGCGAGAGTACGGGCAAATGGTGTCCTCTCTCCCCCGTTCCAAATCAGGAATGGGACGAGACAGGGTTGCCTGTTGTCCCCCCTCTTGTTCGTACTTACCATGGAAGTACTAGCAGCGCATGTCCGCAATAACCACTCTATAAAGGGTGTGGAAATTGGCCCCCTGTTAGGGGTAATATGAACCTGATGGCAGCCATCTTGTTCTTCGCAGCCATCTTGTTCCTCGCAGCCATTTTGTAATGAATAGACTTTATTATACTGGGGTATTATGCAGTGAGAATTATATGCATGTTATGAGTTTCTTTAGCTATTCGGCCTTGCCAATGTACCCTGGCCTAATGCCTAGAAGTAAGATAGAATAAGATAATGTAAACAAGAGGCTTTAGACACTTGGTTGTCTCTGCAGATGGTAGTTTGTTATGACTCTGTAAATATTGTTATGAGAAACTCATGTTCCAGTTTTTCCTTGTAAATTGCTCTGTATAACTGTGTAAGATGACGCGGTCCTAACGTGTCATCCCCTTAACCCTGTATGTCACTATAAGAAAGGCTTGCACTGTGCAATAAACAGAATTGGCTTTCGATCATAATGCTGCGTGGTCTGAGTCATTCTAAGGGGCCCTTAACAGGTAATCTACATATGCCTCAGGTGGTACACTAGGCCCCAGGCTTTGGCCTGCACTGACACTTACCCCCTGAAGGGGACACCTAACAGTTTTGGCGTCAGGACAGTGGGATTCGCAGTGAGTAACTATGAGTGCTTTTACCATGCTTTCTTTCTGTGAATTTGAACCTAAATTTAGTCTGGTAATAGGTGTTGATAATATATGATATAAGGTTAAAGGGGTTCCTGTGGTTGAAGCACAGGTTTGCGGAGGTTAAAGTCCTGCCGGCAGTTGTGATACCCCTCCAGACAGGTAATCAGTCCTGTGCTGGGACACGACAGGTATTGTGAGTCCTGTTGGTGATAAGCGCGCAAGAAATATATGAATGCCAGTTGACGGGAGGATTTTTTAAGATAAACTCCCCCGGGCGAACGTGGCAGTGAAGTGAGTAAGTCTCACGTGTGTTGAAGTTTCCCATATTCATTCCCATAATAGAGTTTTGCTACCCACCTGAAGCTCATGTTGATATCTGATGCTTGCTTTTGCTGCTATATAAAATTATGCTGTGCGTAGAAAATATTAAGTGGCTGTGCATGTTAATTGTGGCTATTATTGTATTGAGAAAGGGGAACTGCTCATAGATAAGAATGCACAGAGAAAATTACATGTATAAGGTAAAAGAAAAGAAGAGTTAATAGTTTCTGCAAAAGACAGAAATATTTTTTTAAAAAACACGGTCAGTAAGTACTGCTGTTTGATAAATAGAGAAATCTCTGTGTTAAAGAATGTAGCAGGCAAAGAAGGGGGGCCACCACTGAGCGCGCACATAGCTCAGAAAAGAAAAAAAAAAAGAGAGAAAAGAAATCCTGTCTCCGTTTGTAAGATTTTTTTTGTTTGCTTGCAGTAACAAAACTGAAATTTTGTATATTGAGATGCATAATGTGTGATGGTCTGTAGGTTATCACTATGGTATGCGTGTAACAGATTTACTTTGGACCAGGAACAGAATGTATTATTTGAAAATGATTGTCTCAAACCCTGCAAAAGTGGCCATTTTGTGGGGTTTCGGAAAAAAAGAAAAAATGCATTGTGGAAATGGTGAAAAGTTAATCTAGTGTTATTTATATATATATATGTATGTCGTACGCTAGAAAATAGATGCTTTTCTGAGAAAGGAAAAAAGGGAGTGAATCTCTGGTATGCGAGATGGAATGAACTTCTGTATCGTAATAATGTTTCCTTCTGTTTCTCTGCTGGGAAATCAGACGTTTTTAGAAGATATTTGGTAATGTTATTTTATATAACTGTATTTCAAAGTCACCAGCATGTTTTAAGTATGTGGTATTCATATGCAGTTTTAGTTTTAAGTGATAATTGTGTGGCGGCATGTAAAGATATGATATTGTTTTTGCAAGTGAAGTAACGGCTTTGAAATTGCGATGGTATGGGATTTTTGTCACGCTCTGGTAAATATGAAATTGTTTCTGGTTTGATTAATGGGTTAACGTATGTTGTATTTGTAAGGTCTGTGCACGGCGTGGGTGCACACCATGAAATATATTTATAGGCTGTAATTGAAAGTTTTTCTAAAAGGGCGTCCGTTTTTGTTGCAAGTAAATTAATCTGCAGGTCATGCTACAGTACAGAGGTGAAATTGGTGTGGTAAATCATACAAGCAGCCTAGATTGTGGTTAGGATATACATATGTAATTTGCGTGATGAATGGTTAGTCCTTAAAGGGACAGTTCACTGTAACAAGGTGTTGCTATTAATGTATTGTCCATGACTTGTTACACAAGCGGCATATTATCTTATATTTGTCTGGAAAATCAGAGCTCAGTGCGTAGACGGAGCAATAGAAAATTGTCATTTTCTTATTTAAAGAACCAGTGCAATAACCCTGTATTAGTAGTTTGCTAAATATATTTTTAGAGACCTTTCTTTGTATATATTTATTTTAAAGTTGCTGTTCAGATAGCAGATATTTTTTTTGCAGCATAACTTAATTCTCTCTGTAATGCAAACTGAAGTGATAAGTTGTCTACAATTTTAGTGTAGGGATCCGTGAGACTAGCGGACAGAAAAAAAAAAAAAAAAAAAAACCAGAGGAGTGAAAATATTTAAAGGGATACAGGAAAACTGGTATAACATCTGAGAATTTAAGGGAATATTTACATAAAAGACGATGAGGTTTACTGTAAGCCTAACACTAGTATATTTCACTGTGTTAGCAGTTTCAATTAAAGATTATTTTTAATTTGGTTAAAATGTCCCTTTAATTAGCCTGCATCCCACTGTGAGTGCGTTCTTATGCTGCTTATGCTTGTTTAGGCTATTTAATGAACGTCAGTATACATTTTCTTTATTATAAGGATCATTGGGATTAATTTAAAGGAGAAATTGTATTAGTATTTCTTTTTCAGAAAGCTTATTTTTTGTTGTGTTATATACGGTTGTTATATTTGGCTGGACAACTGCAGAATGGGGAATATCAAATTATATACAACGTTAAATCCAATAATTTTGTTGTGGTTAAACTAATTAGCTTTTATCACGTTTTAGTGTGAATTTTATATTTTTAAGCAGTAAACAGTGTTTCTCCTTTAAGTAGAAATGAAACTTTGAGCTTGCCTTACTATCCTTGAGAAAGACTGATAACACTGTGCATGTTTTGGTTTTTTTTTGGCTTTGTTACAGAGAGAACAATTTGCACTGTACATTTAAAGCGGCAGTACTGGTGTTCTATGTTATAAAAAATGATAACTATAAATTGCTCACTACAAAGAAACAAGTATTTATATTATATTCTGTCATAGAATATAGCTTAAAAAATGATAATTTTATTTCTGTGGCTGTCAAACTGTATCTCACAGATATAACTCTTTGTTATTTAAAATAACCCCCACTGCGTTCAATAAATAAATGAGATATTATTTAATGAAGTGATTTCAGTGACACTTTAAAAATATATATAGTTATTTGGTTATTAACTAGTCTACCACTATTATTGCAATGACTTTGATTGCTGCTTAACAGTTAAGCCGTGGTCTATAAGGTGTCTAGAAATAAACACCCCTAAAACAAATGATGCACAGTTTATCTGATTCTACTGCATTTATATAACTAGCTAATTTATCTGTTCGCAGTTTTGGTTTTATTTATATGGCTTACGTGTATTCTGTCTCTTGGTGTTGTAATGAGATTTATACAGCCTGTAATAAGAGGCAGTCCTCAAAGGTTTAAAAAAATTAGCATATAAGCCTACCTATGTTTGGTTTAATCTAGGAAGGTTGGTTAAAATTAAAAGTCCTATCTGAATAATGAATTTTCATTTATCCTAGAATGTCCCTTTAACAGTGGCTACTGTGGTTATCTGATCTTTCCCAAATAAGCGCAATTTTAATTGTGCAATCTGCAACTTAAGTTTCTTGGGCATCTGCTGTGATTGCTTTCTTTGTGTGATATTAAAGTTTTGTACATAGTGGATGTTTTTAATTGTTTGTCATGTTCTGAGTGTGTTGCATTTCAGTGAATGTCAGAATATGTGTTGCATTCTAAGTTAATTGTGGTTGTTTGAAATTTGTGTCAGCAGCTAATGTTTCGTTTTGTGTAAGACAAGAACGATTGGTTTTCATTGTTTGTTATGTTTTTCTCTTTTGTAGACAGCATATTGAATTGTGAAGTGTATTTCATTTTGCTTGCTATTGAGAATTGTCTCTGCATGAGTGGAGTGCATGATTTATCGTTTAGTTTCTTGTTATCTTGTGTTTGCGTGTCACATGAGATGTTTCACGCAAACATGGGGGAAGTATTGATGAGTATTGATGAATATCTTTATGTAATGGAGGAGATTATTTTTAGGAGGTGAACCTACAACGTTTTGAATCTCCTCGTACAATGTTATTGTGTTAATTTCAGATGCCTAAAATGTTTTATTTTTCTATGTGGTTCTTAACACTATATTTGTATTTGCAGGATGAGAGTATGCTGTCTTCAGAGATTGAAACACACTAACTGAATTATTTTTGAGTTTCCATATTTAGGTAAAATCTGTACAGGCAAAATTCCATAAGTGCACTCTTCAAAAGATTAAAGATTGAAAGCAAGTAAACCTTTAAAGAAAGAAAAGATAAAGATGAAAGACCTTTTGTCAAGCTTGTTTTAACCATCATACTGCAGTAAAAAAAGTTACTGAACTATCTTTGGATCCATTCTTTGCTTTGCATGCTGGTACCAGCCCCAGAACTGGACTCTGGGTAATCCATGACTGTTTCCTCTGATGTGTGTCTTCAGGACATAAAGACTATCCTTCTCTGGACTGTGCCTTACCGCTCGATATGGAAGTCCTGTTATGCTGTTACAGGATCAACCAATTAAATTAGGGGAGTATTGTTTTAACCCTATTCCTTATATTGCTTGTTTTGTATTCTCTTGTATTTGTTTTATTTTTATTGATCATATTTGGTCTAAGAAATCATATGCTTCATTGGTATTAGTGCACATGGTAGTTTATGTGCGTAACAAAGTAACCCTTTAGATAAGTGTAACTGTGAACTTCGCAGTATTGTACTCTATTGAATGGCCCACTGAGTATAGAAAATAGGTTTAAGGAAAATGCTGCAACATAGCATAATATTTTAGACCCTTCACCCTTTAGAACATAAGGAGGACACGTCTAAGCTAGAAGTTTATAGTCAATATACAGAGAAATGTTTGTTCAGGGAATAGCATAATTATAGTTTATGAAAGCAAATGTATTTTTCCCTTTTATTAATTAGTATGGTATCTGCAAAGTGAATTTGGTCATTCCTGATGTTTGTCAAAGAGAGTAATTCTTACCATAAAGATGTGTTTACCTTTAAAAGAGCTTGTAGTTTTAAATGATGTTCTGTTTGTATGCTTTCCTCATATAGGAGTGTGAGAGAATTTAGGTTGGAGAATTATAAGCATTATAGATAGCAGCCATCCAGAATAAAGCAACACAAGGTTCTTTTATTTTTTAGAAGTTCAAAGTGATATTGTAAAGAAATTCATTTATTTTCATTGACTGTTTTCTTTTTTCCCTTCTTACAACAGGGCAGGCCTTAGCATAAGTTTGAGCATAAACATTCAGGCCCTTGAGGAAGTCTGACAGGTTTTCACTTGCGTAGTATTCATGAAGTATCATTTAAAAGTGTATAGAGAAGTTGTAAATTATTCTCTGAGAAATGTCAATGTATTTAGTTTGTATTATATATCAACAATGTTTTGTTTGATTTTAAATGACATAGGATGAAAGTGACGTTTTATTTGGACATAATTGTGATTGTATTGCGGTGTGTACTCATCCTGTACTGTTTCTGTTTGCTTCCTAGACTCCCTGTGACTCGAGTGTCTGCTTGCCATGGGTATCCACTGGTTGCCTTGTCTACCCCATGAACAAACCATCATATTTCCAGTATCTCCCTGCGGAAGAACCGTGGATAAGCACCCCTACTGCAAATGAACTGTTGGAGAACTATATTATAGCAAAGTGTCAAGGTGCAGCGCTCTCAAATGGACAAAGACTGTTCTTAAAGTATTCAGAGGCCACCTAGAGACAGTTGTGCTGTTGCTATATCATGCTTTACTGTGGAAAAGGAACTGTTGGACATATTGGGGGGTGCTAGCAATGCAGGTGGAGAGATAGAAGATGCAGCGTTGTTTGGGGGTAGATGGGGGGCTGGTTGGGTCTCTGTGCTGGTAGACCGGTAGTTTTGGGAAGGCTGGAGGATAGATGGAAGGTATTGGAGGGACTGTACCTATATGCAGTGACAATTAGCCTATAAAAGTATATCACGACATGCAAATATTTTTCTCTTTAGTATTCTTATAGAGTTCTGTTACCATAATATAAGGCTTTACTAATTTTCTATGCCTGTCTATTTTTATGTTATTCTGTTAGAATAAAAGGATGGTATGTTAGGGGTAATATGAACCTGATGGCAGCCATCTTGTTCTTCGCAGCCATCTTGTTCCTCGCAGCCATTTTGTAATGAATAGACTTTATTATACTGGGGTATTATGCAGTGAGAATTATATGCATGTTATGAGTTTCTTTAGCTATTCGGCCTTGCCAATGTACCCTGGCCTAATGCCTAGAAGTAAGATAGAATAAGATAATGTAAACAAGAGGCTTTAGACACTTGGTTGTCTCTGCAGATGGTAGTTTGTTATGACTCTGTAAATATTGTTATGAGAAACTCATGTTCCAGTTTTTCCTTGTAAATTGCTCTGTATAACTGTGTAAGATGACGCGGTCCTAACGTGTCATCCCCTTAACCCTGTATGTCACTATAAGAAAGGCTTGCACTGTGCAATAAACAGAATTGGCTTTCGATCATAATGCTGCGTGGTCTGAGTCATTCTAAGGGGCCCTTATCAGGTAATCTACATATGCCTCAGGTGGTACACTAGGCCCCAGGCTTTGGCCTGCACTGACACTTACCCCCTGAAGGGGACACCTAACACCCCCATAATTTCAAAGTCGCCTTGTATGCGGATGACGTTCTTTTCACTATCACAGACCCAACACAGTCCCTATCAGAAATTATGCATGAATTACACAGATTTGGAACCTATTCTAATTTTGTAGTAAACACAACCAAATCAGAGTTACTGAACGTTTCTTTTCGGCGAGAAGATTTTATGAAACTTGCAGACATCTGCCCACTTACGCTTAGAACAGACTCTATAAAATACCTAGGTATTCATCTATCTCCCAACCCCACCACCCTTTTTAAAAAAAACTTTGAGGATCTCTTATCATTAACACAAAAAGACTTAAATTCCTGGGCGACGAAACCCCTGTCTTGGTGGGGGAAAATACAGTGCATAAAAATGACAACCTTACCAAGAATCCTATATATACTTCAAGCTCTCCCTGTAGCGTTGCCTGGTTGGTTCCCACTGAGGCTCCAAGGTCATATAAACAGGTTTATCTGGGGCTCTAGCAAACCCCGAGTAAACAAAGCTACGATGTACAGAACTACTCTGGCAGGTGGGCTGGGTCTACCGAATCTTCAGGTGTATTTAGATGCCATTGTACTGCAGAGAGTGTATGATTGGCACACGTCCTCAGAGCACAAGGCATGGATAGCAATAGACTCTCAGATCTTAAAGGTTCCCTCAGTGGGGGCTTTATGCTGGGTCCCTAGGTCCTTGAGACCTCCAAGTTGCATGACGCTTCCTATACACAAACACTTTTTTGAGACATGGGACACAATTAAACATAAAAGACGAGACATCACAGGACCTAGATCCCCCCTTTTTCCTATCCCCCTCAATGCTGAACTTACAGGAGGACTAGATAAGGACTTCCAGAGGAGGGTTGAATGGGGATACACCACCCCTTTAGCTGAGTTTATAAGAGAAGGTAAACTTAAGAACAGAGAAGAATTAAAAGAGGTGGCACATGGCACGTACCATCCGTGGCTAAAATATAGACAGCTCACACATTTTCTCCTTACCACACCATATAAGACAGACTTTTTAAGGCCCTTGACCACATTCGAGAAGCTTTGCTCAACCAATATTCCAATGCCCCACACGCTTTCTAAAATGCGCGGCATACTACAAACGTACATGAGAGAGGAACTTCCTTCATACACTACTAACTGGCACAGGGAATTGGGCCACACCTTTAACACAGAGGACTGGGGCTTAATATATCATACTAAAAAATATCATACTAAAAAATCCTCAACCTCACCAAAGATCCTAGAATTAAACTTCAGAGTACTAACACGCTGGTACCTAACCCCGACAAGACTACGCTCTATTTACCCAAACTCTAGTGACTTATGCTGGAGGGGCTGTGGGAAAAGAGGAGGTTACCTACACATGTGGTGGGAGTGTGACTTTGTTAAACAACTCTGGCTTTACATTGAGGAACATTTTAGAAACAGCTTAATCACAGACCTCCGCCTCACACCTCAGGTAGCACTGCTAAACAAACCCCCCCAAGTTCCCTGCAAGCTTAGGAGACAATTATTGCAGATCGGAATTAATAGCGCCAAGGCCCTGATAGCTTTGAGATGGAAATCACCTATTCTTCTGACTGGACAAATGTGGCTAGTCAAAACTGAAGAGCTGCTAAGCCTTGAGGAATTTGGCTATCTTAAAAGACTTAGGCTAGAATTTTTTCATAATGTGAGATTCCTATGGGAAGAATCACTGACAATGACTAGACCCCAGCCCAATTTGACTTTGCCTCGCCAAGACCTTGACACAAATGTGGTGCGTGGAGATAGGGACCCTTCTCCCCCCTTACTGGAAGGAGTTAACACATAGGCTTCTCTATAAACCTGGTGGAGGCTTCAACTAATGATATAATTGAAAGGAGCTTAAACCCTTAATCTATCACCCAATTATGGAACCAGGATAGAGGTGATAAGACTTGGTCACCAGCTCAATCTCACTCAGCATTTGCAATTCTCTCTAATAGCTGTGAACGTAACATTGGTCAGTAACGTTTTGTTCTTGTTTTGTTTCTGTTCATTGTTCTTTTTCTTTTCTTTACTTTTGTTTGTGATGTGTCATATTCAGTTTAAAAATACCATCTGGGACTACCTTGCTACTGAAAGTACACCTAATATATTGTATCGCTTTTACGGTAAGTGTACCGTTGTTTGTAACCTTTTCTTATTCCGTACTTGCAATCAATAAAGATGGTAATTTAAAAAAAAAACAAAAAAAAAAAACAACAACACTTTTTTGACTGTGAAATAATAGCAGTCAGTTTCCTTCATACGTGTGCGTTTCAATGCCTGCCAGGGCACAGTGTCACCCCAGTGCAACTCATATCTGGTGTAACAGTAGTGTACATTTAAAAAAAAACAACACTTTTTTGACTGTGAAATAATAGCAGTCAGTTTCCTTCACACGTGTGCGTTTCAGTGCCTGCCAGGGCACAGTGTCACACCAGTGCAACTCATATCTGGTGTAACAGTAGTGTACATTTAAAAAAAAAAACACTTTTTTGACTGTGTTATATAATAGCAGTCAGTTTCCTTCACACGTGTGCGTTTCAGTGCCTGCCAGGGCACAGTGTCACCCCAGTACAACTCATATCTGGTGTAACAGTAGTGTACATTTAAAAAAACAACACTTTTTTGACTGAAATAATAGCAGTCAGTTTCCTTCACACGTGTGCGTTTCAATGCCTGCCAGGGCCCAGTGTCACCCCAGTGCAACTCATATCTGGTGTAACAGTAGTGTACATTTAAAAAAAACAACACTTTTTTGACTGTGAAATAATAGCAGTCAGTTTCCTTCACACGTGTGCGTTTCAGTGCCTGCCAGGGCACAGTGTCACCCCAGTACAACTCATATCTGGTGTAACAGTAGTGTACATTTAAAAAACAACAACACTTTTTTGACTGTGAAATAATAGCAGTCAGTTTCCTTCACACGTGTGCATTTCAGTGCCTGCCAGAGCACAGTGTCACCCCAGTGCAACTCATATCTGGTGTAACAGTAGTGTAAATTTAAAAAAACAACACTTTTGTGACTGTGAAATAATAGCAGTCAGTTTCCTTCACACGTGTGCGTTTCAGTGCCTGCCTGCCAGGGCACAGTGTCACACCAGTGCAACTCATATCTGGTGTAGCAGTAGTGTACATTAAAAAAAAAAACACTTTTTTGACTGTGAAATAATAGCAGTCAGTTTCCTTCATACGTGTGCGTTTCAATGCCTACCAGGGCACAGTGTCACCCCAGTGCAACTCATATCTGGTGTAACAGTAGTGTACATTTAAAAAAAACAACACTTTTTTGACTGTGAAATAATAACAGTCCGTTTCCTTCACACGTGTGCGTTTCAGTGCCTTCCTGCCAGGGCACAGTGTCACCCCAGTGCAACTCATATCTGGTGTAACAGTAGTGTACATTAAAAAAAAAAACACTTTTGTGACTGTGAAATAGTAGCAGTCAGTTTCCTTCACAGGTGTGCGTTTCAGTGCCTGCCTGCCAGGGCACAGTGTCACCCCAGTGCAACTCATATCTGGTGTAACAGTAGTGTACATTTAAAAAAAAAACCCACTTTTTTGACGGTGAAATAATAACAGTCAGTTTCCTTCACACGTGTGCGTTTCAGTGCCTTCCTGCCAGGGCACAGTGTCACCCCAGTGCAACTCATATCTGGTGTAACAGTAGTGTAAATTTAAAAAAACAACACTTTTTTGACTGTGAAATAATAGCAGTCAGTTTCCTTCACACGTGTGCGTTTCAGAGCCTGCCTGCCTGCCTGCCAGGGCACAGTGTCACACCAGTGCAACTCATATCTGGTGTAACAGTAGTGTACATTTAAAAAAAAACAACACTTTTTTGACTGTGTAAAATAATAGCAGTCAGTTTCCTTCACACGTGTGCGTTTCAGTGCCTGCCAGGGCACAGTGTCACACCAGTGCAACTCATATCTGGTGTAACAATAGTGTACATTTAAAAAAACAACACTGATAGGGGACGTAACAGGGATTAAACTGATAAGAATAGTATTACTTAACACACCACTCCTATCTGGTGGCACATTAGATTGCACGCGCAGTGTCCAGAATTTGAAGTAGGAGGACCGACTAAGCATCTTTTTCCATCTCCCGGTTCCTAAAATCGATGCCATATACACGTCCCCTGATAGGGGACGTAACAGGGATTAAACTGATAAGAATAGAACTACTTAACACACCACTCCTATCTGGTGTCACATTAGATTGCATGCGCAGTGCCCCAAATTTGAAGTAGGAGGACCGACCACGCATCTTTTTCCATCTCCTGGTTCCTAAAATCGATGCCATATACTTGTCCCCTGATAGGGGACGTAACAGGGATTAAACTGATAAGAATAGTACTGCTTAACACACCACTCCTATCTGGTGGCATATTAGATTGCACCCGCAGTGCCCCAAATTTGAAGTAGGAGGACCGACTAAGCATCTTTTTCCATCTCCCGGTTCCTAAAATCGATGCCATATACACGTCCCCTGATAGGGGATGTAACAGGGATTAAACTGATAAGAATAGAACTACTTAACACACCACTCCTATCTGGTGTCACATTAGATTGCATGCGCAGTGCCCTAAATTTGAAGTAGGAGGACCGACCACGCATCTTTTTCCATCTCCTGGTTCCTAAAATCGATGCCATATACTTGTCCCCTGATAGGGGACGTAACAGGGATTAAACTGATAAGAATTGTACTGCTTAACACACCACTCCTATCTGGTGGCATATTAGATTGCACACGCAGTGCCCCAAATTTGAAGTAGGAGGACCGACCAAGCATCTTTTTCCATCTCCCGGTTCCTAAATCGATGCCATATACACGTCCCCTGATAGGGGACGTAACAGGGATTAAACTGATAAGAATAGAACTACTTAACACACCACTCCTATCTGGTGGCACGTTAGATTGCATGCGCAGCGCCCCAAATTTGAAGTAGGAGGACCGACCAAGCATCTTTTTCCATCTCCCGGTTCCTAAAATCGATGCCATATACACGTCCCCTTATAGGGGATGTAACAGGGATTAAACTGATAGGAATAGTACTACTTAACACAACTTATAATAACGAAGAGAGACAATGCAGAGAGAGGAGTCTGAAGAAGAGGAGTCAGAGGAGGAAGGTGGATTTGAGGAGGTGGAAGACCAAACACAGCAGGCATCCCAGGGGGCTTGTTGTCACCTTTCGGGAACCCTTGGTGTTGTACGTGGCTGGGTGGAGGAAGAGACCTTCGATGACATCATTAAGGACAAGGAACGGGATATGGCTAGCTTGGTATCCAACCTTGTTCAAATGGGGAGTTTGCGGTTGTGCAAATAGACTGTTTGCGGTTGTTTGCGGTGCGTTGAACGGGGAGTTTGGTCTGTCACTGTGAAGCGGGCGTAACCCTTACACTACCTGATCGGTACAACATCATACCTGATGTTTTAAATCACGTTATTCCAAACAATTTAGGAATGTTAGGTGATTTATGCCCTTTATGGATTAAAACCAGACTCTGCATCAACTATGTAATTTTCCATGGGAGATTTGCCATGGATCCCCCTCCGGCATGCCACAGTCCAGGTGTCAGTCCCCTTGAAACAACTTTTCCATCACTATTGTGGCCAGAAAGAGTCCCTTTGTGTTTTAAAATTCGCCTGCCTATTGAAGTCTATGGCGGTTCTCCCGGTTCGCACGTTCGCGAACAGTTGTGGAAGTTCGCGTTCGCCATTCGCGAACCCAAATTTTTATGTTCGCGACATCACTATATGACAGCATCATTGATGTTATAGCTTTTTCTGCAAAAAATCACAATGTTATGAAGCTTGGAGATTTACCAGAAAATAGTCATTTTTTTAAAGTAATGAAACAGTGGAACTGCTGATAAATGCTCTCCTTACTGGATTTTCCACTAAATAAATTGCACTAGCAGCAAGACAATCCAGCACATAATTCTCTATTAGCAGATTCTTGTAATAAGAACTTTAACAATTCCTTTGGATACTGATATTAGGGAGTTTTACATGACTGATGGCTGTCTGAAGAAAGACAGCACTTGAGGGAATTTTAGGAATTCACTATTTTTCCTTTCATTTCTTTGTCTAATCTTAAATTGAGATTCATGCTAAATTGAATATTAGTAATGAATACATCTCACCTTCTTTTCTCCATTTTAAATAACAACCAAGGTCATGTGATTGCAGCTAATGTAACATGGCAATAAAAAGTTATATCCTAATCAGTAGTAATAATAATGTAATAATAAACAAGACTACATATAAAATGTGAATTTTAAAAAGATAAGAAAATTATTTAATGGCTAGATTACGAGTTGTGCGTTAGGGTAAAAAAGCAGCGTTAAGAGGTCCTAACGCTGCTTTTTTATGCCCGCTGCATCAGCCAATAGGATTTTTTCTACCTTAATTCCGATTGGCTGATAGAATTCTATCAGCCAATCGGAATCTAAGGGACGCCATCTTGGATGACGTCACTTAAAGGTACCTTCATTCTGTTTTAGTCGTTGCCAGAAGAGGATGCTCCACGTCGGATGTCTTGAAGATTGATCCTCTCCGCGCCGGATGGATGAAGATAGAAGATGCCATCTGGATGAAGACTTCTGCTCGTCTGGAGGACCACTTCTGCCCGGCTTGGATGAAGACTTCTGCCCGTCTGGAGGACCACTTCTGCCCGGCTTGGATGAAGACTTCTGCCCGTCTGGAGGACCACTTTGCCCGGCTTGGATGAATATGTCTCCCAGTAAGTCGATCTTCAGGGTGTTAGTGTTCCGATTTTTTAAGGGTGTATTGGGTGGGTTTTATTTTTTAGATTAGGGTTTGGGCGGCAAAAGAGCTAACTGCCCTTTTAAGGGCAATGCCCATCCAAATGCCCTTTTCAGGGCAATGAGGAGCTTAGGTTTTTTAGATAGTATTTTATTTAGGGGGTTGGTTGTGTGGGTGGTGGGTTTTACTGTTGGGGGAGTTGTTTGTTTGTTTTTTTTACAGGTAAAAGAGCTGATTACTTTGGGGTAATTCCCCGCAAAAGGCCCTTTAAGGGCTATTGGTAGTTTAGTTTAGGCTAAAGTTTTTTTTTATTTTGCGGGGGCTTTTTTTAATTTAATAGGGCTATTAGATTAGGTATAATTAGTTTAAATTTCTGTAATTTGTTTATTATTTTCTGTAATTTAGTGGGGTTTTTTAACTTTAGCTGATTTAATTTAATTTAGGTAATTGTATTTAATTTAGTTAATTTAATTATAGTGTAGTGTTAGGTGTTAGTGTAACTTAGGTTAGGTTTTATTTTACAGGTAAATTTGTATTTATTTTAGCTAGGTAGTTATTAAATAGTTAATAACTATTTAATTATATACACAAAATGATATATCAGCGCTAATCAAAGGGTGTATAAAATGGTTAAAAATAACAATTTAAAAATACTCAAAACAGGTTACATAAAACAGGTTATATAGAACAAACCTAAAAGATCAAAATCAAATGTATATAAAGAATAATTACAATAAAATAAATTTAATAAATAATCCAGATAGGTTATTAAACTATTAAAAACAACATATATATCGAAAAATACCTAAAAAGTCCAAATGTAAGCAAGTGCAAAGTCCCATACAAAGATGATCCGATATTCAAGTCTTTGAGATGGTTTTTAGGGATTACCCAAGTAGATACTGCTTCTCATTTGATGATTTTTTCTCTGATCACCCGGGTGAACAGAAACTAGGACAAAGGAGTAAAAGAAGCGCAAAAAAAGTCTTGAGCAATTTATTCAGAACAAATAGATATATAAACATAAAAACTTACACTCAGATAGGCGTAGATATTCTCCCAAATCACAAACAGTATAGTCCAGTCAAAGCCAGTGGCAGTCTGGGTCCTACTCGGCAAACTAAACGTCCGTGATGGAAACAAGCCACCAAACACAAGAGCTGCTGGTACAATGCTGCCCCTGCAGACTTGCAGCCAATCAGCCGCCAGCAGGGAGGTGTCAATAAACCCAATCGTACTCAATCGGGTTGAATTCCGGCGATTCCTGTCCGCCTGCTCAGAGCAGGCGGACAGGGTCATGGAGCAGCGGTCTTTAGACCGCTGCTTCATAACTGGTGTTCCTGGCGAGTCTGAAGACTCGCCAAAAACACGGACCCACAAGCTCCGTTCGGAGCTTGATAAATGGGCCCCATTGCTTTCTCCTTATTCTCTTACCCTTTCTTCATTACATCCAACTCCTGAATATCCTCTCTCTCATACACCAGCTATTGCTCACCCTTTCACCCCCCTCTCCCTTGTACGCAGTCTCCTCCTCACCCTCTATCCCTTCTTTCTAACATACAACCTGCTCACCCTCTCACTTGGGAAAGAAAGTCTGGTTCACAATCAGCATTCCAATTCATCCCAAAGGTGTGCAACAGGGTTGAGATCAGGGCTCTGTGTAGGCCAGTCAAGTTCCCTCATAACAAATTTGTCAAACCATGTCTTCATGTACCTCGCTTTGTGCACAGGGGCACAATTAAGTTGGAACAAGAAAGAGCCTTCCCCAAACTGATGCTACAAAATTGGAAGCACCCAATTCTCTTTTTTATACTATAGCATTAAGATGATCCTTTACTGGAACTAAGGGGGCTATGGAATAAGATTGTGAAAAAGGCAAGTGTGTGTGATTCTTTGTCACTGAACATACTATGGTAGATATTTATCAAAGCCTCAACCACAAATACACCGGAATTCCGCAGACCGGCAAATGTTGAAATTTGTGATGTAACATACGATCCGCCGGTCTCAATCCAATGCAGATCGATGCTTACTTCATTACAGATGTTCCGAATACACATTCGGCTCCATTTGACACCTTTTCGCAGTTATCAAACTTTTAACAGGTACGCTCGCGGCTATTCCGGCCTAGCATACCTGGTTTTTAACCCACCACCCTGGAGGCCGCGGATGTCATAGAAATCAATAGGAGTCTGAAAACAGCGAAAGCTTATGTTCGATGCTGCCAGATATCCCATTAATTTATATGGTTGAAAACAAGTTACGTTTACACCCTATCATAAACCCTCAGTCTAAACACCCCTAATCTGCCACCTAAATAAAATGTATAAACCACTATTTTGCCAATCCCCGACACATATTAAGCCCTAAACCTCTGGCCTCCCAAATCACCACCACTAACTAAACCTATTAACCCCTAAACCGTCAGCCCACCAAATCGCAAAAAACTAAATTAATCTATTAAACCCTAAACCTAACAAACCCCTAACTTTAAATTAAAATTACAACATTCCTATCCTCAAATAAATTTAAACTTACCTGTAGAATACCCTAACTATTATCCTACAATTAAATTAAACTACCAATTAAATAAGCTAAAAAAAATATTAAAGAAACCTAACCCTACTAAAATTATTTAAAATAAATTATTACAAATTACTAAATTACAAAAAAACAACCTACTAAATTACAAAAAATAAAAAACCACATTATTAAAAATAAAAAAGAATTACACCTAATCTAATAGCCCTTTCAAAATAAAAAATCCCCCCAAAATAAAAAAAATCTAGCCTACAATAAACTAACAATGGCCCTTAAAAGGGCCTTTTGTGGGACATTGCCGCAAAGATATCAGCTTTTTTACCTATTCAAAAATACAAACACCCCCCCAACAGTAAAACCAACCATCCAACCAAGCAACCCCCCTAAAAAAACCTAAGCTCCCCATTGCCCTGAAAAGGGCATTTTTATGGGCATTGCCCTTAAAATGGCATTTGTCTCTTTTACATGCCAAGACCCTAATCTAAAAATAAATTGTACCCAAAAAACCCTTAAAAAAAACCTAACATTAACCCCCGATGATCCACTTACAGTTCTTGAAGTCCCGCTTGAAAGATCCATCCATCCGGAGAAGTTATCATCCAGGCGGCAAGAAGTCTTCCTCTGGGTGGCCTCTTCCATCTTCATCCAGCCAGAGAAGTCCAGTCAGCAAGAAGCCTTCATCTAGATGGCATCTTCTATCTTTATCCATCTGGCGCGGAGCGGGTTCATCCTGAAGACATCCGGCACAGAGCATCCTCTTCATATGGTCGCCTTCGTAAACTAGAACTTCAATGCAAGTGACGTCATACAAGATGGTGTCCCTTGCATTCCTATTGGCTGAAAGATTTCAATCAGCCTATAGGATTAGAGCTGCTAAAATCCTATTTGCTGTTCCAATCAGCCAATAGGATTGAGCTCTTATCCTATTGGCTGATTGGAACAGCCAATAGGATTTTAGCAGATCTAATACTATTGGCTGATTGAAATATTTCAGCCAATAGGAATGCAAGCGACGCCATCTTGGATGCTCCGAGCCGGATGTCTTCAGGATGGACCTGCTCCGCGCCGGATGGATGAAGATAGAAGATGCCGTCTGGAGAAAGATTATGTAATTATTCTCATTTGCATCATACAACACTATAAAGAGGGATATTGATTGTGATGTTTTAATTACAGTTTTCCTGGTAGCAGGAAATATGTCTGTAGCATGTGGCCTGCTTTCAGAATATAAGTTTTTAAGCTGTCATTTACCATACAGCATGCTTTAAAGGGACACTGAACCCAATTTTTTTCTTTCATGATTCAGATAGAGCATGCAATTTTAAACAACTTTCTAATTTACTCCTATTATCAATTTTTTTCTTCGTTCTCTTGCTTTCTTTATTTGAAAAATAAGTAATCTAAGCTATTTTTTTTTGTTCAGAACCATGGAAAGCACTTGTTTATTGGTAGGTGAATTTACCCACCAATCAGCAAGAACAAAAACAGTGTGTTGACCAAAAATGGGCCGGCATCTAAACTTGCATTCTTGCATTTCAAATAAAGATACCAAGAGAATGAAAATAATTTGATAATAGGAGTAAATTAGAAAGTTTCTTAAAATTACATGCTCTTTCTGAATCATGATAGTAAAAATTGGTTCAGTGTCCTTTTAACATGTGCTTATTCTGCCTTGGATTTTTTTTACAATAATGTACTAAGGAATATTGATTGAAAGTAAAACAGACTTCTGTGACATCATAAGTGCTTTAGCAAAATGGGAACTAGCTTTTATTTTTTACAGTGTTTTGACACATGCTAGAAGTGTATTTACCACAAAAAATTGTACTTCCAAAAGAAAAAAAATTGGATCGTATTTCCAAAAAAGAAGACTGTACTTTCAAAAAACAATATTATACTTTCAAAAAAAAGAATTGTATTCTAAAAAAATGTATTTCCACAAAAAAATGTATTTGTAAATTTAGATTTGTATTTGTATGTAACAATTTATGTACAATCATAAAGAATCCCACACACTTGTCATTTTGACAGCAATCTTATTCCATAAGGGCCTAGCCCAAACCCTAAAAAAACCCAGACCCAGACCATTATCCATCCTCCACATACTGTACAGTAGGCACCATGCATTCTGGTAAATAGCATTTTCCTGGCATCCACCACACCTAGATTCTTCCATCCAGATAGTTAAGCATGATTTATCACCCCAGCGAACATGTTTCACTGCCCAAGAGTCCAGTGGGGATGTGCTTTACACCATTCCAGCCAATACTTGGGATTGAGCATGTTGAATTGTGGCTTGGAAAACTATTTGATGAAGCTCTGGATGCGCAGTACTTTTTCTGATGTTGCTGCGAGAGGCAGTTTGGAATTCTGTAGTGAGTGATGCAACAGATGATAGGCTATTTTTATGCCCTATGCACTCAGTGGCCAGCTCTGTGAGTTTATGTGGTCTACTATATTATGACTGGGCTCCTATATGTTTCCATATCACAATGATAGCAGGGCAGATCTAATAGGGTAGAAATGTAGCAAACTGGCTTGTGGCAAAGGTGATATCCTATGGCAGTGCCATGTTTAGAGTCACTAAGCTCTTCAGAACGACAAATTGTACTGCCAATGTTTGTCTGTGGAGATTTCATGGCTATGTGCTGGATTTCATGCATCTGTTAACAATGGGTGTGGCTGAACACCTGAACTCAATAATTAGTAGAGGTGTTGTAAGGGTGTCTAAATACTTTTGGACATATAGGGGTTGATAACAATCCTTTATAAAAACATATCAAATAATTTAACTACAAAAATCCCCATAAGCGTTAATGGTTATTTTCTGTTTAAAATCATTAGATATGTTTTTCTAAAGGATTGTGAGCAGCCACATAATGTATAGACATAAAGGTATGGTACAAACCATAAAAACCTTGTCAGGCGTAAACGACATTCTTCTCATGTGAATTAATAAAACCTCTGCACTCTCCATTGGGTTTGACAGCTATTATAATAAATTTGAATACAGTCATTTGTCATTCCCTTCCCCCTCATCTTTGGTTTAGTTGTAATTTATTACTGATATTACTGCAAATAACAGATTAAAATATTTACCCCTGCTTTCAGCATACCATCATTCACTTGACTAGATTATTAGTCTATAGAAGCACTTGACTAGATTATTAGTCTATAGAAGCTACCATTATGTTGCAAGTTATATATTTTTCATTTTAATTTGTCATAATCATCTATGTTGTCCATTCCACATGTGCTGTACATCATCTCATTAGTGAATGTACACTGTCATTTTAGGGACATTATAAAACTGTCAAGGATCAGTACCCAGAGTAAGCTTTAAAAAGTATATAGGACAAGAATGACTGGTAATTTACAATTTAGTATTGTCAGAGCAAGGGTTAACTGTGTCCCCTATACAATGTAAATTAACCACAAACAAAAACACCATTTATATTAACCCTTTTGCTGCTAAGCCTTTTTTACACCCAAGTGCTGAACCAATTTTGAGCTTTTTTGGCTTCTTACATTTAAACCCTATTGTAAGTCAAATTTCATTAAGTGACCCACACAAATTATATATACCGTATTTTTTCAGCAAGCCAAGCAGATTCACAATATGCCATTATTGTATTTATAATTCATGGCATGTGAGATAGCTGCGGTGAAAACTGTAAAAAATAAATATGTATAATTTTTGCATAGATTTTAGTAAATAATATTGAAAATAGCCAAGTGACCACTGCTGTTACTGTGATCAATTTACTAATTTGTCATCAAGGGTAGCCACATGTAAAATAGGGGCTGTACAGGTGTTTGGTGTTATAATATGGATTAGCGAGGGCCCCATTATGCAATACAGAAATAAAAGCACTTTTTTAATTACAAGGCGTTCACTGTTACTATAGTGATCACCTGACTATACAGACAAAATCCATATATTTTTTAATAGAGGGACCTGTCTAATAGAAAAAAAAAACTTAATTAGGGGTCTCTAGACATACTGTTTGTTTGTTTTTTATTGCGCATATAAAATATTATCCCTGTGTGTTTTGCTTTCACTTTATTTTTAAATAATAATATGTATTTTACTGCTACAAGACCACCACATTCTGTAGCTGCTATGGAAGCTGAGATCAGTTGGTTTGAAGTGCTCCCTCTTCCAGCTCCCTAGCAGCTACACTGAGCTTCCTGGCTCAGCCCCTTTGTGACATCACTACATATGTGGTGACATCACCAGCAGTCTCATGAAGCCTGGGAGTGCCACCCACTAGGCCACCAATGGATACCCAGCCTGTAGTGTGGGAGATCTTCGAAAAAGATCATTTAAATGACTGCTCATTTCTTTACTACAGAAAATGGAAGACAGGGAATCCCACATCATCATCTGCCACTTTTTTCTGTGCTTTTCACAGCTGGGTAGATCCGTCATAGTCACTAGACAGTAATCTGAGGTACTGCAGCAGTAAGTAGAAACAGATGTACATGGTGGGGGGGGGGCAGATAATTTAGATGGATAATTATGTTCTTTCTTTATTATTTGTGAACATTCATGTTTTTAATATCTAAATATATGATTCTCTCAGACTCATCGAAAATTGGGACAGGGGGAAGATAACTCCCTTACTCACACGCAAACCTGATTGCATTTTCTAAAGTGCGCTAACCCAAAATGAAATAAGAATATTTTACATTCCAATGTTCTTCACATAGAATATGTTCTATTTATTCATAAATACATATTTCTATATATCTAATTGCATGATTACATATATGTATAGATATAAACAGATATATGTAGGAATATATAATTATTAATACTGAGAACATATTGCCCTATGTGAAGAATATTGGAATGTTGATATATTAACACTAAAAACACAGTATAACACTTTATTAATTATGAATATTGCATAAATATGATTTTACATGTTTTCAGATACTTGACTGCAAAAGGTTCCCATGCACACACACTTATATATGTATACAGTATATATATATATATATATATATATATATATATATATATATATATATATATATATATATATATATATATATATATATATAGACGTTTGCACTCTCAGGTCTTTTTTCAAACTTTTAATGTGGAACGTTTTCGGGGTATTATAACCCCATCATCAGCATACAACAGTGACAATAATCAAATATTTTATAGTGTTTTACAACAAAAGTGTACCAATCACGCATAATGCGTTCCACCGTCTTGGCTAATACCGGAAGTTCAAAAACGTCACTTCCGGTTTAGTGCAATTTACGAATTTTATGCAGTTATTTCACAAATCCCAAAAGAAACACAAAAAAACCTGATTAGCTTCCAGGTAATACACATCATGTGTCGGTGTGGAGTGATAAGTGCTTAAAACTAACAACTTTGTTAATATACTCCATTTATCGTGTCAAACTGTGTGGTGTGTGTATCCATTGTTATAGCAACCGTTGCCATAGAGACAACAATCGACGGCTGCTGAAATGTATACATACATGTAAAGTGAATACCACAAACTCTATATATTTAAAATTTGAGATGGGATATAATAAATCCCTAATCCCTAAGGTGAAACATATCGAAGAAAATTAAAAACAAAATCAAATAGGATTACATTGTTGTGCCATTAGTAGCCCATCCCCAATATTTGTAATGTGTTAATGGATAACTCTAAACTTCGTTATAGAATTACAAGTGATGGATATGAGCTGGGATAAAGCTGAACTAACTACAAGCTCTGAGATAAATGGGAGGGCTAATGTGACTGATTTAAACCTATATATGCAGTGCACACCTCTGTCTACCTTGAGACCAGGTGTGATATCGCCGTCCATACATTATATCTATATTGTATCTAAGGATAAATACTTTGTAAGATAGATGATATATATAAACTATATCAATGGCTAAATGTACTCATAGGTTTGACGGCAGATAGGCTACCTAAGAAACTGGACAGGTTATGTCTGTCATTAAATATATTAGTTAGATCGAGTATAGACATGTTATCTGTCCAATATATCTAATAGATGTTAGGTAGCTAACACCCCGATGTGAATTGTGGGGTTCATTTGAGGATATATGTCTAACCCACATCAGGATCGTATATCTATGATAGAAAGTATAACTCGCACTTAATATCAATTGATAAATATTTTTCAAACATAATGAAGAATTGTAAATTTGTAAATTTAAGGTAAAGACTACATGCAGCAATTATTATCGTATTATCTTCTGTTTTATCGTATTATCTTCTGTTTTGCCCATGCTTGAGGTTCTATGTTGGCAAGACGTCAGGAACATTACGCGAAAGGATGGCTAATCATCGACATGCCATAAGGACCACCATCAAGGAAGGAACTTCTGAGCAGCCTGTGGCGCGACATTGCGCGAATGAGGGACATTCGGTCTCCTCGATACGGTATATATTGATAGATCATATACCTCCGCTGGAACGAGGTGGAGACCGCAACAAACAGCTTCTGAAATGTGAAGCACAGTGGATGTTCCGCCTAGGGACCATTATACCTGGTGGCTTGAATTCTATGCCAGACTTTAAAAATCTAGTGTAGTGTGCTACCGACTTGGGGTACAACCGGGGTGGCATGGTGGCTCTGAGTTGCACTTCGCGGTGTCCCCGCTTGTTGTAGGGGGTTCCCCGCATTGTTCTCTCAGCACTGTGGATTGGGATCATTATGATTCCAGTACATGATGTGGAAGCCTGGCCTACCTGTGTTAATTACTCACATCTGCACCTAAAATCTTAATAGTCTAGGCAATATGGAACTTTGTGTAAAATATACGATAATAATTGCTGCATGTAGTCTTTACCTTAAATTTACAAATTTACAATTCTTCATTATGTTTGAAAAATATTTATCAATTGATATTAAGTGCGAGTTATACTTTCTATCATAGATATACGATCCTGATCTGGGTTAGACATATATCCTCAAATGAACCCCACAATTCACATCGGGGTGTTAGCTACCTAACATCTATTAGATATATTGGACAGATAACATGTCTATACTCGATCTAACTAATATATTTAATGACAGACATAACCTGTCCAGTTTCTTAGGTAGCCTATCTGCCGTCAAACCTATGAGTACATTTAGCCATTGATATGGTTTATATATATCATCTATCTTACAAAGTATTTATCCTTAGATACAATATAGATATAATGTATGGACGGCGATATCACACCTGGTCTCAAGGTAGACAGAGGTGTGCACTGCATATATAGGTTTAAATCAGTCACATTAGCCCTCCCATTTATCTCAGTGCTTGTAGTTAGTTCAGCTTTATCCCAGCTCATATCCATCACTTGTAATTCTATAACGAAGTTTAGAGTTATCCATTAACACATTACAAATATTGGGGATGGGCTACTAATGGCACAACAATGTAATCCTATTTGATTTTGTTTTTAATTTTCTTCGATATGTTTCACCTTAGGGATTAGGGATTTATTATATCCCATCTCAAATTTTAAATATATAGAGTTTGTGGTATTCACTTTACATGTATGTATACATTTCAGCAGCCGTCTATTGTTGTCTCTATGGCAACGGTTGCTATAACAATGGATACACACACCACACAGTTTGACACGATAAATGGAGTATATTAACAAAGTTGTTAGTTTTAAGCACTTATCACTCCACACCGACACATGATGTGTATTACCTGGAAGCTAATCAGGTTTTTTTTGTGTTTCTTTTGAGATTTGTGAAATAACTGCATAAAATTCGTAAATTGCACTAAATCGGAAGTGACGTTTTTGAACTTCCGGTATTAACCAAGACGGTGGAACGCATTATGCGTTCCACTACCGATAATTTCGCCGCGAAAGCTGGGGGAGATGTGAGGTTTGTGATTGGTACACTTTTGTTGTAAAACACTATAAAATATTTGATTATTGTCACTGTTGTATGCTGATGATGGGGTTATAATACCCCGAAAACGTTCCACATTAAAAGTTTGAAAAAAGACCTGAGAGTGCAAACGTCTGTTCCTGTATTTTGCCATATCTTTGCACCCAGGCTGTCGGCAATTGGTGGGTTAAGCTGGAAAATGTGTATTATATATATATATATATATAAATATATATGTATACATATGTATTTATGTGTTTATATGTCTATATATGTCTGTAAAAACATATATACACATATAAATGCATATGTATTGGTATGTGAATAGAGTCCCTGTCAATTTGCAAACTATTCACTGCACTCTGTTGTTTTTTTCCTCTATGGTAACTCTCTTTTGGTACGTGAATAGAGTCCCTGTCAATCTGCAAACTATTCACTGCACTCTGGTGTTTTTTCCTCTCCTGTAACTCTCTTTTGGTACGTGAATAGAGTCCCTGTCAATCTGCAAACTATTTGCTGCATTCTGGTGTTTTTTCCTCTCCTGTAACTCTTTTTTGGTATGTGAATAGAGTCCCTGTCAATCTGCAAACTTTTCACCGCACTCTGGTGTTTTTTCCTCTCCTGTAACTCTATTTTGGTATGTGAATAGAGTCCCTGTCAATCTGCAAACTATTTACTGCATTCTCGTGTTTTTTCCTCTCCTGTAACTCTCTTTTGGTACGTGAATAGAGTCCCTGTCAATCTGCAAACTATTTACTGCACTCTGGTGTTTTTCCCTCTCCTGTAACTCTCTTTTTGTATGTGAATAGAGTCCCTGTCAATCTGCAAACTATTCACTGCGCTCTGGTGGTTTTTCCTCTCCTGTAACTCTCTTTTTGTACGTGAATAGAGTCCCTGTCAATCTGCAAACTATTCACTGCCCTCTGGTGTATTTCCTCTCCTGTAACTCTCTTTTGGTACGTAAATAGAGTCCCTGTCAATTTGCAAACTATTCACTGCACTCTGGTGTTTTTTCCTCTCCTGTAACTCTCTTTTTGTACGTGAATAGAGTCCCTGTCAATCTGCAAACTATTCACCGTACTCTGGTGTATTTCCTCTCCTGTAACTCTCTTTTGGTACATAAATAGAGTCCCTGTCAATTTGCAAACTATTCACTGCACTCTGGTGTTTTTTCTTCTCCTGTAACTCTCTTTTGGTATGTGAATAGAGTCCATGTCAATCTGCAAACTATTCCCTGCACTCTGGTGTTTTTTCTTCTTCTGTAACTCTCTTTTGGTATGTGTACATGTATATTGAGCAAATGATTTAGGTAGTTAATTTAGTCCTGCATTTGTTGTCATGTTATCCAATGTCTTACTTCTAATGTTTTGTTAATTGCCATGTGATCTTCAATCCTTATCAATACTTGCTATTATTCTTAAATTTATAGCTGTCTTATGCCATTGTTTCCAACCTGTTACTGTCTGTTTACTTAACTTATGTCACCCTGACCAGACCAGAATTGGCCTTTAATTTGTCTTTGATTTATCAGACAAGTATTTTAGTGGACACAGCTGACTTCCCTGCCTATATATTTAACATTAGCTTGGGCTGTGCATTGCCTGGGCAGTGTGCATTGTTACAACAACAAATGTTCCCATTTTTTAAGTGAACATTTTATAAGTGAGGAATTAAGAAAAAACTTAAACAAGAATTAAACAAGGATTGGGCAAGACACAAGGCAAGTACTTTTGTAATATTATGTTTTTTATATCTTATTGTTTTCTTATGCAATTGCTGCTGTAATACTGTGTCTTATGTGTTTAATTGGTTTCCACTTTTGGAAAAATGCTCAATATATTCATAATCCTTTTTTTCTACCTCTTGTCTCTATAACAAACTACATTATTCAATTACTCCTTCTCCCTCTCCACCTGCACTGTTCATTAGCCCATCTCTCTTAAACTCACCTAACTTTTGTACTCATGAACTTTACCTATTCCTAAACACTCTCTCTCCCCCTGCACCTCATCTCAAAAACAGTCTCATTACTGTAAATCTGTATCTCATCTCATGTCACTCTCTCTCTTGCTTTTACTAACTGTTGGTGACATCTCCCCTAATCCTGGTCCCCAACAACTTCCTAGCTGTGCACATCCATGTGTACCATTCCATAGACTCCGAAAACAAAACTCTGGCGACCTTACTCACATTCCTCTTGCATCTAAAGCCACTACCCCTTTCATTTGTGCACTCTGGAACTCTTGCTCTGTTTGCAACAAGCTCACTTCTATACATGGCCTCTTTATCTCCCACTTCCTCAACCTTCTGACCCTAACAAAAACCTGACTCTCTCCCCTAGACACAGCAGCCACTGCTGCTCTGTCACATAGGGGTCTCCGCTTCAGCCACACTCCAAGGTCTGGTAATAGACAAGGAGGTGGTGTAGGTATTTTACTTTCCTCTTGTTGCACCTTTAAACAAATACAACCTATCTCTTCCCTCACATTTTCCTCATTCAAAACCCACATGATTCGCTTATTCTCTCCCCTCTCTATACGTGTTGCAGTCATATACTGACCCCCTGGCTCCTCAACTAAATTTCTAGATCACTTGGCTGCCTGGCTACCTTATTTCCTTTCCTCAGTCACCCCTGCCCTCATTCTTGGTGACTTCAACATCCCTCTTGACAATCCCACTGCCTCCTCTGCAAAACAACTTCTGCAACTCACTTTCTCTTTCAGTTTTTAACAATGGACTGATTCTCCCACTCACAAAGACGGTCACTCCCTTGACCTGATCTTTAGCTATCGATGTACTATTTCAAATGTCACAAACTCCCCTTTTCCACTTTATGACCACCATCTCCTCACTTGCAACATATCATCCCTGCCTACAACTCTCCCTCCTTCTACTCCTCACACCAAACTTCACAGAAGCATTATGTCATTTGATCAGCAACAGCTTGCTAATTCTCTCGAACCTCTCCCCTCATCCTTCTCCTCCTTTTCCTGTCCTGACCAATCTATCTGCCACTATAATTCTACCCTTACATCCGTCCTTGACAATCTGGCCCCTCTTAACATAGCTCGGAAATCACACACTCATCCTCAGCCCTGGCATACTCCTCTGACACGGTACCTATGTAAATGTTCCTGTATGGCTGAGCAGCAGATTTTCTTCATTACAAATTAATCTTGAACTCCTACTATTCTGCCCTTAATCTCTATAAGCAACATTACTTCTCTACTCTTATCTCTACTCTTTCTTCAAACCCAAAAGGTCTGTTCTCCACTTTCAATACTCTTCTTCACCCACCCCCACCTCTTAATACAACTTCTCTGTCAGCTCAAGACTTTGCCAGCTA
Source organism: Bombina bombina (assembly GCF_027579735.1). NCBI lineage: Eukaryota > Metazoa > Chordata > Amphibia > Anura > Bombinatoridae > Bombina > Bombina bombina. The sequence goes on from NC_069503.1 coordinate 334,728,872, forward strand.
CTTTAATAACAAAATCGACTCCATCAAAAACGAAATCAGCTCTCAACATACTTCCATTCTCTCACCCCCTCAAATGCTCGCAATCAACTACAACCCACATAGCCATAAACTTACTGAGGAAGAAGTTTCTGCACTTATTCTGTGCTATCACCTCACTACCTGTCCCCTTGACCCTATCCCCTCAGAGCTACTCCCCTCCCTCTCTTCTACCCTCCTATACTCACACACACTTTCAACCTCTCCCTCAGCACCAGTATATTTCCCTCATTTCTGAAACATGCACTGGTCACACCTATCCTCAAAAAACCTTCCCTTGATCCAACCTCCCCATCCAACTACCACCCTATTTCCCTCCTCCCTCTTGCGTCAAAGCTTTCCTTACATTAAACTCCCTCCTTGACCCACTGCAATCTGGATTTTATCTCCATCACTCCACAGAGACAGCAATCATTAATGTTACAAATGACCTACTTACAGCAAAATCAAAAGGCCACTTTTCTCTGCTTATCTTCCTTGATCTGTCCGTAGCCTTTGATACTGTTGACTACCCTCTTTTGCTCCAATCCGTTGGCATTTGTGACACAGCCCTCTCGTGGTTCTCTTCCTACCTGTCAAACCGTATCTTAAGTGTAGCCTTCTCTGGGGCCTCCCCTGCCCCATCACCACTTTCTGTTGGTGTACCGCAAGCCTCGGTCCCCTTTTATTCTCAATCTACATGTCATCATTAGGTTCCCTAATTAAGTCCCACGGTTTCCAATATCATGTGTATGCCAATGACACCCAAATCTACTTCTCTGAACCAGAACTATCTCCTTCCTTGCTAACCCGTGTCACTAACTGTCTTTCTCACATCTCTTCCTAGGTGTCCTCTCACTACTTCAAGCTAAATCTCTCCAAAACTGACCTCCTTATTTTTATCCCTTCTGCCAAAATCTCCACCCCCAATCTCTCTATAACTGTCAAGGACTCCATCATTACCCCTACCCTGCATGCTCGATGTCTTGGGGTCACATTTGACTCAGATCTTTATTTCACTCCTCACATTCAGTACTTGGCTAAAGTCTGCCGCTTCCACCTTAAAAACATCTCTAAAATTAGACATTTCCTTACACAAGACACAACTAAGATTTTAATCCACTCTCTCATCCTTTCCCGCCACGATTACTGCAACTCTGTCCTCTCTGGTGTCCCCAGCTGCTGCCTAGCTCCTTTACGATCCATAATGAATGCCTCTGCCAGGCTCATCTTCCTTACACATCACTCTTCATCTGTTGCACCTCTCTGCCAATCCCTTAACTGCCTTGCTCTTGCCTCTAGGATTAAACACAAAATTCTTACTCTGACATACAAAGCCCACAACTGCACTGCTCTCCCCTATATCTCAGACCTTGTCTCCAGATTATCTCCCTCCCGTCCCCTTTGACCTGCTCATGACCTCCTACTCTCCTCCTATCTTGTTACCTCCTCACACTCTAATTTACAGGACTCTCTGCCTCGCTCCACAAGTCTCCCCTCTAGTTTTGAAAGCTTCAAGCGCTCCCTAAAGACTCTACTGTTCAGGGATGCATACAACCTACACTAACCTTTCTTTATACCAGTTCCTCTCCTCCATTGCTATCCCCTGAACCCCCTTAGCATGTAAGTCTAAGAGACCAGCTGTTTGTAGATCACCTTCTTAAGAGCTGACTACAACAGTGCAACTCTTGGCAGAGTCCTCTACCTGTTTGATCCCTATAAATGTTTTGTTGTACTCTGCCTTTCTTTATAGCACTGTGGAATCTGTTGATGCTCTACATATATATATATATATATATATATATATATATATATAGAGACAAAAGTATAAGCATGCTTTGTATTAAAGGAAGGTGTGTTGCTTAAATCTCGTGTGCTGGCTTTTGTGGTGTGGGACTACAGGGATCAACACCAGGTCTTGTCTCTATGCTTATACTTTTGTCTACATTTAACTTGGCCGTGCATTCAAGTGGTTGCTACATTGGTGAGTGCTGATCTTGTAAATCTTATATATATATATATATATATATATATATATATATATATATATATATATATATATATATATATACAGTATATATACATACATACATACAATATATACATATACGTATTTAGACATGTACAGCCATGGCCAAAAATATTGACACCCCTGCATTTCTGTCAGATAATGCACCACTTCACCCAGAATTTTTTTGCAATTACAAATGTTTAGGCATTCTCATGTTTATTTCTTTTGTTTGTATTGACTCAAAAAGTGGAGAAAAAAAGCCAAATCTGACACATTCCAAGCAAAACTCCAAAAATGGACTGGACACAATTAATGGCACCTTCTCAAAATTGTAAGAAATAATTGCATTCCAAGTTTGTGATGCTCCTGTAATTTGTAATTAAACTAACCTGTATCAATTAAAGGGACAGTCTACACCAGAATTGTTATTGTTTTAAAAGATAGATAATCCCTTGTTTACCCATTCCCTAGTTTTGCATAACAAACACAGTTATATTTATATATTTTTACCTCTGTGATTATCTTGAATCTAAGCCTCTGCAGACTGCCCCTTTATTTTTTCTTTTGACAGTTTAGCCAATCAGTGATGGCTCCCAGGTAACTTCACGTGCATGAGCACATTGTTCTCTATATGAAAAACATGAACTAACACCCTCTAGTGGTGAAAAACCTGTTAAAATGCATTCTTAAGAGGCGGCCTTCAAGGTCTAAGAAATTAGCATATGAACCTCCTAAGTTAAGCTTCCATCTAAGAATACCAAGAGAACAAAGAAAAATTGGTGATAAAAGTAAATTGGAAAATTGTTTAAAATGACAAGCCCTATCTGAATCATGAAAGTTTTTTTGGACTAGACTGTCCCTTTAACAGGTGCTGACAATATATATCACACCGGCAACCAGTTAAAATGGTGGAAATTTGACTCAACCTTTCTGTTGTCTGTCTACGTTTGCCATACTGAGCATGGAAAAAAGAAAGAGCAGCAAAGAATTGTCTGAGGATTTGAGAATACAAGTCCATCTCCAGCGATCTTATTGTTCCTGTGTCCACTGTGCACAACATTGTCAATAAATCTAGAGCCCATGGCACTGTAGCTAATCTCCCTGGATGTGAATGAAAGAGAAAAAAATTATCAAAGATTGCAACAAAGTATTGTTTGAATGGTGGATAAAGAACCTCGATCAACTTCCAGACAAATTCAAGCTGACCTTCAGGCACAGGGTACAAATGTGTCAGCTTGCAATATACGTTGCCATCTGAGTAAAAAGGGACGCTATGATAGGAGACCCAGGTGGACCCCACTGCTGACACAGAAACATAAAAAAGCCAGCTGGGAGTTTGCCAAAGCTGTGGACAGATGAAACAAAATTACAGCTTTTTAGTAAAGCCCATTATTCTACTGTTTTCAGAAAAATAAATGAGGCTTTTAAAGCAAAGAATACAGTCCCTACAGTCAAATATGGTGGAGGTTCACTGATATTTTGGGGTTGCTTTGCTGCTTCAGGTACTGGATGTCTTGACTGTGTGCATGGCATTATTAAATCTGAAGACTACCAAAGAATTATGTGGTGCATTGTAGGGCTCTGATGTAGTTGGGTCTCCGTCAGATATCATGGGTCTTACAGCAGGACAGTGATCCAAAGCACACGTCAAAAAGCACCCAGAAATGGTTTAGAACAAAGCACTGGAGAGTACTGAACTGGCCAGCACAGAGTCCAGATCTCAATCCCATAGAAAGATCTCAAAAAAGCAGTTGGGAAAAGGAACACTTCCAATCTGAGAGACCTGGAGCAGTTGGTAAAAGAAGAGTGGTCCATAATTCCAGGAGAGAGGTGTAAGAAACTCATTGATGATTTCAGTTATTTTTTCCAAAGGGTGTGCTACCAAATATTAAATTGAGGGTGCCAATAATTTTGTCCAGTCCATTTTTGGAGTTTTGCGTGGAGTGTGTCAGATTTGGCTTTTTTTTCTCCACTTTATTGTGTCATTCCAATACAAACAAAATAAAGAAACATGAGAATGTCTAAACATTTATAATTGCAACAATCTGGGCAAAGTGGTGCATTATCTGGCAGAAATGCAGAGGTGCCAATATTTTTGGCCATGCGTGTAAATGTATCTATTGCTATGTTAAAGCCCTTTACAGTCCTTTTTTTCTAACACCTGAGACCTCATATCTTTGTGCCCTTATAATTCTTTTCGTCAGGAAACAGCAAGAAATACAGGACACCAGTTTAGCTGAGTAATAACAACAGCTGTATTCAGACAGGTAAATGAAAAACATAAACAGCCAGCAGAAAAATAAAGGTTGCCCGAGCTCTTCTCTCTTTGGTAAAAATGCAGAAATAGTGGTCAATGTCTCCATTCCTATATTCCTTATTCTTATAATTATACAAGAAACTGATAAAAATGAGTGCAGTGAAGCAGAGTTAATGGCATAGAACTTTTTTTTTTTTTTTTTAAATGGTTGCTAAGAAATTTGCTACCTCTTTTCTATTTTAACCTTAATTGTATATGATATCCCTCCTTATGGTTTAAACCTCTCACTGCTAACTATCTTATCTACATATTTTTTATAGAATTTTCCAGTTTTAGAGGTTGAGCTCAATCTTGTGCTTGTGTTTGGCAGATATTGATTTCTGAATTTAATATTATTGTCAGTGTGATTTTTCAGTGATCATAATCCTTATATGCTTCTGCTGTTAATATTCCTGAAGCATGAAATTGTTACCTTCTGAAAACAACACAAAATTGTTGTATGCATCATGAAAGCGACAGTCTAGTCAAAATTAGACTTTCATGATTCCGATAGGGCATGCAATTTTAAACAACTCTCCATTTTACTTTTAGCATCAAATCTGCTTATTTTTTTTTGTATTCTTTGTTGAAAGCTTAACCTAAGTAGGCTCATATGCTAATTTCCAAGCCCTTGAAGACCGCCTCATATCTCACTGCATCTCAGTTTTTCACAGCTAGATATTGCTAGTTCATGTGGGCCATATAGATAACATTGTGCTCACTCACATGGAGCTACCTAGGAGTCAGCAAAATGTAAGTCTGTCAAAAGAACTGAAATAAGGTGCAGTCTGCAGAGGCTTAGATACAAGGTAATCACAGAGGTAAAAAGTATATTAATATCACTGTGTTGGTTATGCAAAACTGGGGAATAGGTAATAAAGGGATTATCTATCTTTTTAAACAATAACAACTCTGGAGTAGACTGTCCCTTTAATCTCACAATTCCATAACATACATTGAAATGTGCACAATTAGTGACAAAAAATTGAGACTGGGGATTTAGCAAGTGTGTATGCTAATAAGTGACATGTGTGCAATTAACTTTAATATGTTCCAAATACAAAAGAGATAGGTGCATATGTCTCTCTAAATGATTTCAGGATTTATTAGTTTTTTATTAGTGTAAAATTACTTATTATTAAATGTTAAACTTTAATTGTTTGACCAGAAATTGTTTATATTTCTCTGGTGTTGCTTCCTAATTTTATCCAATATGGCGGCAGGTCAAGCCAGTTTATTTTGCCCATGAGAAAAAACATTTTTGGGTACTCGGTAATATATCTAAAAATGTTGTCTGAGGTTTCTCATGTTCTTTAAGATGTTGAATTCGATAAATGGAAAAAGGCCTCATAAATGTGTTAAGTTGTCAACTATCAAGGATTTGGATTGTGATAAGAAAGACAATAAACAATGAAAATTGTTGGTTGTGATCGTCTTCAGCTGTTAATGTGCCAATAATTATCCTTTGTGTTGATCACAAACTATTGTGATTTTTTAAATCTGTAATAAACGTGTGAATAAGTGGATCAAAATAAATGTATTAGTACTTCCTGTTTTCTTTTAATCTGCAATAAACTTTTGAATAATCAAAATAAGTTTAATAGTACATCATCTTTTCTTTAAAGCAACTACAAAATGGGTGTGTACAATATACAGTATATGCTGCAATACAAAAATAATTGCAGACTGTTTCAGCAGACCTTAGGAAGGAAAAATAGTTAATATCAGGACTTTACAATTAGATGCAGATACTTCCATACTGAAGGTAAGATTTGTTATGAGTCTTTTAATTGAAATAAATTTTACTGACTTACATATTATTACATATATATTTAATATATTAGTAGCTTTAACCACCTGTCATTGATCCTTTATGTAAATGTTCAGATATCCTAATCAATAAAACATTTAAATGCTTTCTTAGTTCACAATCAGTTAGCACTTTCTCATGTTTGCTGTTTTACGTTGTAACTTCAAATAAGTCCCGATATTGTCCATGCAATGCAGTGCATTCTTTTGAAAGATTCAGCCTCCACATCTGTTTCATGTTCTTAAATCCATCAGCTATATTATTGGCTGGAGTTCAAGACTGTCCATAAGTTTCCTCAATTAATCCATCAAGTTACAATTCCCGTTTGGTATCCCTAATGTGCCTTGTGGAAAAAAAATCTAAACTTTTTTTTTTTTTTTGGAAGAAGAAAAAAGAAGCAAGGGGAATTGAAAGCAATTTTCATGATAAGAAAAAATACACATTTAACTTTAAAATATTTATACAGTTCACAGAATTTAAATTATGGGAAACTGATTCATACCATATTCCCATTATTTAAAAGCACACGCAATGCTGACCTAAAATAACAATGTTTCTATCTTGGTCCATAAAATTCTCACCTGACAAAGAATATTAACGTGTTGGAGGTTTTATTGGAATAATAATAGGTGTTCTCGGCTAAAGGTGACATATATTGCCTCAAACCAAAGGATATTTAGCATTAGAAAGGTACTGCAGCTTATTGCAATACACACAGGAATAAGTATGAGTGTGCATTAACCTGTTGTTGTCTATACACTCACAGAAAAATGTGAACACTTTTGCATTAGTCTGTTTTTTAATATATATTAATATATTATGTATACTTCCATTCCCATTATAAGCTTGGCTTTATTAATTAGATAGGGCTAGAATACAAGTGGTGCGCTTATGTTATCGCACGCGATATAGAAATATTGTGCCAGTGCCAACTTGTAATTTGCGTTTATATTTCAAGTTGAAAGGGAACTTGACCACATGAACGCAAACTAAATTTTGGTTTGTCAGATTAGTGTGACTGATAATAAACAGTTAGGGCTAAAAAACACAACATAGTTACTTTAAGAAAACATGTTCACTCATATATACAATATCTAATAAAATTATACATATAAATACTAGCACATATATACACATGTGTATGTATATGTATAATATATATATATATATATGGGTCATTCCTTGGATTCAGTTATATTTCAACTTGGATTTCTTTTTTTTAACTACACTTGATTAATTAACTTGATTAATTTTCTAAATACCCCACATCATTAGGCACATATCAAACCTCCAACATATCATATTTTCCCAACTCAGGCATTAAAGCCATTTTATAATTTTCTTTTTTTTCTGATTTGAACACCTTTTTATCCCGACCCCGTAACGGACAAAATGAAATTGGTTTGGAAAGGATTTTATACAAAACTTGTTATAAAACAAACATCTACCCACTGCTCATGTGTCCCTCATGATAATTGAATGACTGCAAATGTAACATTTATGATAATTTTCACATTTTTATTGTGAAATAACACCTAGATTGCAAGTTTTGCGCTATAGAGGGTGCAAAACGAATGCAACAAAAGTTGCCTTATTTCACCCCCCATAGCGCTGTCATTACAACTTATTAAAAAAATGCCTTGTGCATGTGATATGGTGGCGATGAGCTCCATACCACACAAAATCCAAGGGCTGAGAATACGTGCTCGTGCACACTTTCCCCATAGACATCAATGGGGAGAGCGTGTTAGAAAAAAACTAACACCTGAAGCGCGGAATGGCGATCGCTGTAACGCAACCCCATTGAAGTCTATTTGGAAAAAAAAGTTACGTTTAAACCTAACACCCTAACATAAACCCCGAGTCTAAACACACCTAATCTGCTGCCCCCGACATCGCCGACACCTACATAAATTTATTAACCCCTAATCTGCCACTCCCATCATCGCTGCCACCTAAATAAAGTTATTAACCCCCATTCTGCTGCTCCCCGACATCGCCGCCACTATAATAAAGTTATTAACCCCTAATCCCCCACACCCCAACATCGCCCACACTATAATAAAGCTATTAACCCCTATTCCGCCGCTCCCCGACATTGCTGCCACTAAATAAAGTTAATAACCTCCCACATCACTGCCTCTAAATAAACATATTAACCCCTAAACCGCCAGCCCCCCACATCGCAAAACACTAAATTAAACTATTAACCTCTAAACCTAAGCCCCCCCCCCTAACTTTAAATTAAAATTACAAGATCCCTATCTTAAAATAAATAAAAACTTACCTGGGAAATTAAAAAAAACTCATTTTAAATTTAAATTAGCCTAACATTACTATTATACTAAAATTAAAATAACTATCACTTAAATAAATTAAATTACACATTAAAAAACCTAAAAACAAAATATACAATTAAAAATAAAAAAGCCCCCCCCAATAAAATAAACCTAGCCTACAATAAACTACCAAACCCTAATCTAAAAAAAAAACACCCCAAAAAAGTTAAAAAAAAAACTAACACTAACCCCTAACGATCCACTTACAGTTTCTGAAGTCCGGACATCCAGGCGGCGAGAAGTCTTCATCCAGGCGGCCAGGTCTTCATCCATCTAGGCGACGTCTTTTATCATCATCAAGGCAGCATCTTCTATCTTCATCCTGGCACCGCGGAGCGGATCCATCCTGAAGACATCCGGAGCGGAGCATCCTCTTCATACGGTCGCCACCGTACACTTAATCTTCAATGCAAGGGAGCCTTTTTCAAAATGGCGTCCCTTGCATTCCTATTGGCTGATTTGATTTTTTAAATCAATAAGAGCTACTGAAATTCTATTGGCTGTTCAAATCAGCCAATAGGATGAGAGCTACTGAAATTCTATTGGCTGATTTGAATAGCCAAGAGCTAAATGCCCTTTTATGGGCAAAAAAAAAGAGCTGAATGCCCTTTTGTGGGCAATGCCCATACAAATGCCCTTTTTAGGGTAATGGGTAGCTTAGGTTTTTGTAGAGTTAGATTTTTTATTTTGGGGGGTTGGTTGGGTGGTGGGTTTTACTGTTGGGGTGTCTTTGTAATTTTTTTTAAGGTAAAAGAGTTGATTTCTTTAGGGCAATGCCCTACAAACGGTCCTTTTAAGGTTTATTGGTAGTTTATTGTAGGCTAGGGTTTTTTTATTTTGGGGGGGCTTTTTTATTTTTATAGGGCTATTAGATTAGGTGTAATTGTTTTTATTTTGTATAATTTCCTTTGTTATTTTTTGTAATTTAATGTTTGTTATTTTTTGTAATTTAGTGTTTGTTATGTTTTGTAATTTTGTGTTTTTTATTTTTTGTAATTTAGTATTTTTTATTTTTTGTAATTGTAGATTATTTTTTTTAGTAGTGTTAGGTTTTTTTAATGTGTAATTTAACTTAATATATTTAATTGATAGTTATTTTATTTTAGTATAATAGTGATGTTAGTTTAATTTATAGTTTAAACTAGTTTAAACTTAGGTTTTTTTAATTTCCCAGGTAAGTTTTTATTTATTTTAAGATAGGGATCTTGTAATTTTAATTTAAAGTTAGGGGATTGTTAGGTTTAGGGGTTAATAGTTTAATTTAATTTTTTGTGATGTGGTGGGATGGAGGTTCAGGGGTTAATAGGTTTATTTGGTGGTAGTGATGTGGGAGGCCTAAGGTTTAGGGGTTAATAACTTTATTATAGTGGTGGCGATGTCAGGGAGCGGCGTAATAGGGGTTAATAAATTTTATTAGTAGCGGCAATGTTGGGAGCGGAAGATTAGGGGTTAATAAGTTTAATATAGTGTTTGCGATGCTGGAAGGCCTCAGCTTAGGGGTTAACAGTGTAGTTTATGGCTGTTAGTGTACTTTGTAACAGTTTAGTTATGAGTTTTGTGTAACAGTTTTGTGGCACAAAACTCATAACTACTGGACTCAGTGTTTGCGATGCCAGAAGGCCTCAGCTTAGGGGTTAACAGTGTAATTTAAGGGTGTTAGTGTACTTTGTAACAGTTTAGTTATGAGTTTTGTGTAACAGTTTTGTGGTGCAAAATTCATAACTACTGGACTCAGATTGCGGAACGGATCGTGTCGGTATAGGCTGCAACGCAAGGTTTTTAGCCTCACCGCAAAACTTGTAATGGCAGCGCTATGGAAATCCTACGCAAAAACGTAATTGTTTTGAGTGCGGGACTGACGTTGCATTACAGGTTAAAATGCTTGCGGTACAGCTATACCGACTAGACTCGTAATGGCTTCGTTCCAGTTTTTACGCTGAAATGGCCATTTTATCAGTGTTAAAACCGGAACGCAAAACTCGTAATCTAGGTGTAAGTTACAAATAGTTCAATTGTATGTTTGAAGTTAGAAGTTTAACTAAAACCACAACTTTATTGACTTAACATGTCAGGTGGTACTCAGAAAAAAGATGCTTTAGTTTTTTTTATTCTTCCATATTTTAATGTGGAAAAATATTAATTTGACAGGGTTGAGAATAGTGTGACAGGGTTAAAGACTGTAACAGGGTTGAAGGGACACAATACACTCAATTTTAATTTGTTTTGATTATTATGAAATTCCCTGCAAGACTCAACTAAAACACTGTATTCCATTTAAGGCAACCACATAATAAAGACATTTGTCATATTTAGATTAATTTGAACTTTATTTTTGAAACTGAGGGCCAGATAACAAGTGGAGCACTAATTAGAGCTCCACTTTGTAATGTGCGCTGGTATTACAAGTTAATCGCAATGCATTATGAGGAAGCAATGCGCTAATGAGGGCACGCTTCCATAGACTTCCATAGACTTCCATAGACTCCTATCGGAGCCTCGTTCTGATGCCGTCTGTGACACAGTAAATGGGGTAAGTAGCTCAGCGATGGGCAGCATTTTGAAATGAATATGACTATATACATATATATTTATGTGTTAATATGTGTATATACACATATTAAAACATAAATATATACAGTGGGGCAAAAAAGTATTTAGTCAGCCACCAATTGTGCAAGCTCTCCCACTTAAGAAGATGAGAGAGGCCTGTCATTTTCATCATAGGTATACCTCAACTATGAGAGACAAAATGTGGAAACAAATCCAGACAATCACACTGTCTGATTTGGAAAGAATTTATTTTCAAATTATCGTGGAAAATAATTATTTGTTCAATATCAAAAGTTCATCTCAATATTTTGTTATATATCCTTTGTTGGCAATGACAGAGGTCAAATGTTTTCTGTAAGTCTTCACAAGGTTGTCACACACTGTTGCTGGTATGTTGGCCCATTCCTGCATGCAGATCTCCTCTAGAGCAGTGATGTTTTGGGGCTGCCGCTGGGCAACACGGACTTTCAACTCCCTCCAAAGGTTTTCTATGGGGTTGAGATCTGGAGACTGGCTAGGCCACTCCAGGACCTTGAAATGCTTCTTACGAAGCCACTCCTTCGTTGCCCGGGTGGTGTGTTTGGGATCATTGTCATGCTGAAAGACCCAGCCACATTTCATCTTCAATGCCCTTGCTGATGGAAGGAGGTTTGCACTCAAAATCTCACGATGCATGGCCCCATTCATTCTTTCATGTACACGGATCAGTCGTCCTGTTCCCTTTGCAGAGAAACAGCCCCAAAACATAATGTTGCCACCCCCATGCTTCACAGAAGGTATGGTGTTCTTTGGTTGCAACTCAGCATTCTCTCTCCTCCAAACACAACAAGTTGTGTTTCTACCAAACAGTTCTACTTTGGTTTTATCTGACCATATGACATTCTCCCAATCCGCTTCTGGATCATCCAAATGCTCTCTTGCATACTTCAGACGGGCCCGGACATGTACTGGCTTAAGCAGGGGGACACGTCTGCAGGATCTGAGTCCCTGGTGGCATAGTGTGTTACTGATGGCGTGGAGCCCCAGATAGAGGGAGATTATCAGTGGTCTTGTATGTCTTCCATTTTCTAATTATTGCTCCCACAGTTGATTTCTTCACACCAAGCTGCTTGTCTATTGCAGATTCAGTCTTCCCAGTCTGGTGCAGGTCTACAATTTTGTTTCTGGTGTCCTTCGACAGCTCTTTGGTCTTCACCATAGTGGAGTTTGGAGAGTAACTGGTTGAGGTTGTGGGCAGGTGTCTTTTATACTGATAACAAGTTCAAATAGGTGCCATTAATACAGGTAATGAGTAGAGGTCAGAGGAGCCTCTTAAAGAAAAAGATACAGGTCTGTGAGAGCTTGTTTGTAGGTTACCAAATACTTATTTTCCACCATAATATGCAAATAAATTATTTCCACATCAGACAATGTGATTATCTGGATTTGTTTCCACATTTTGTCTCTCATAGTTGAGGTATACCTATGATGAAAATTAAAGGCCTCTCTCATCTTCTTAAGTGAGAGAACTTGCACAATTGGTGGCTGACTAAATACTTTTTTGCCCCACTGTATGTGTATAATCATATACATATATATTTCCATTGCGGTCTATGAGAACACAAAGTTCCCATATATCACAATGTAAAGGCAATTTTCAGTCACATTTTTTTCCAAACACCCCTCTCCCACCAACTTTAGACCCTACATTTTTTTTAATAAAAAACTATAATGCTGTCTATTTTGAGGGCATTTTGGGCACTTTTAGAAAATTAACCAGAGATCTAATCTCTGGTTAATTTTCAGAGTGCTAATTGCTACCGCAGGTTTATGGTAGCAATAACCAGCCACATGTAATGGCTGGTTAAAAGTGAATGTCAACTAAACGCAACTGCCTGAGGGCATTGGATAGACTTTGCAAAATGAGCATGGGTTTAATTAATCAAGTTTGGTATATTTCAGTATTTTGTAAAAATGTTACCTTTTTAGAACTCCGATGATAAGCGCAGCTCTCCTGCCCGCCATTTTGTCTAATTGATTGACAGATGAAAATTCTTAAAATAACTAATCCTTGTTTCCCCTCGGGCTGTGATGTTTATGCAAAGGGACTGAACGCCCCGGGGGGGAAACAAGGATTAGTTCTTTTAAGAATCGTCATCTGTCAATCAGTTAGACAAAATGGCGGGCAGGAGAGCAGCGCTTATCGTCGGAGCGCTAAAAAGGTAAATATTTTACAAAATACTGAAATATAACAAATTGGATGAATTAAACCCAGGCTCATTTTGCAAAGCCTATCCAATGCCGTGGGGCAGTTGCGTCAAGTTGACATTCACTTTAATTATTGTGCTCCCGCAAAGAGCAAATTTGCCCGTTTGCGGGAGTGCAATAATTTAGTTCTCCACTTGTAATCTAGCCATGGGTATTTAAACAAAAAAACTACTGCAGACATTAGGATCATTAGCTGGACAGATAGCTCATTGTGCTAATGTACTGTTACAAAGATCTGTGGCAACCCAAGGGCTGCAGGTTTGATCCTGGCAAGGTCCACTCAGCCGTTTATTCTTCTGAGGTCGATAAAATGAGTACCATTAAGTTGGCTAATAATAATACCTGTTATCAGTGCTGCAAGTCGATTAAGTTCAATGTTGTGTGCTATACAGGTATCCAATTATTATTATTTTTTTTTATTATAAACATAGGTCATCACAACTCTTACAAACATTACAGATATGAATGAAACACAAAAATTACAGGAGTTACATGTCGCATTATGATAAAGTGACAAGGTTGTTGCTACACATAACCAGGCTTTTACCTCCATTCCTTACAGTTCTAAGGGTCAAATTATATCTGGGTGAGAGGTGAGATAAGGAGTATGCAGAAGTGTTCACAGGTAGGGAGAGTCGTTGTCTGTTGATAGGTTAAGATTGTGGCGTTTTCCGCCTTTTATTCTGCTTTTTAAGAGCGGAATTATGCTAGTAGTCAGTAGTAGTATGGGTATGGCCTGTGAAAGCAGCTGAACGAGGGCGCGGGGCCGACAAGGGCCTCCGCCCAGAAGGAGTGAAATCTAGGTTTAGCCAATTTTGTACTGTCGTGGGCTAAGGTACCCCCTCAAAGGGGGAAGGAGGTATTAGATGGGGGGGGGAGGGGAGGGAAGGGGTTCATTAAGTGGAGGGGAAGAAGGGGGGGTGAGGGGGAGTGCTCAGGACATCCTGGGCCCGCGCATGGGCCAGCGACACTGAGGGGCAGGAAAATCCTAACGTTTAGTTCTGAGGCTCTGTAGGTAAGCTTCCCAGGGTTCCCAGACAAGACAGAAAATGTCCGACTTGCGTTGGACTCTGTAAACAAAGTCTTCCATGGACTTGACATAATTTAGATAATCCATTACACTCTGCCATTTCGGTGGATGCACCTTTTTCCAGTTTCTGGCAATTGCCATTTTAACTGAGGTGAGTATGTATATAAGGAGGGTTCTCTTGTGTGGGGGCACTTTCTCCAGATCCAAGTGTAGGAGAGCCATTCCGGGGTCCACTATCTCTGGGAGGCCCATCAAGCTACAGATCCTACTGGTCTTACTCCAGAGTGATTTTAGGCTGGGCAAGTCCACCACGTGTGTAGTGGCGCACCAATGCCACCACAGTTTCTCCAACAGGAGGGGGAGTGATTAGGATAGAGGGTCTGCAGTCTGGTCGGGACCAGGTGCCACCTGGTGAGCATTTTAAAGTAAAGCTCGTACATCGTGGTGCAATGCAGAGCAGCCTTGGTCTTGGCGATGGCCAATGTCCATTTCTTAGGGGAGTATGTCGTTTTGAGATCCGCCTCCCAGGAGAGCATGTGTCTCGTCTTTGGAATTGTAGGGGGAACCAGTAGAGTATTGTTGTCGTAGTGTTCTCTGTTCTTGATGGTCAAGATGGATCATGTACGCCTCCGTCTTGGCTACATTTATTTTGTAATTAGAGAGTACACCAAATCTTTCGATGAGAGCCATCAACCGTGGGAGCGATAGGGTCGGCTCAGCAATGAAAAGTGTGAGATCATCAGCAAACAATGCCACCTTTTGTACTGAGTCATGTAGCAAAGGTATCCAATTATTATTAGTAATAATGTTAAGTTTCCAAAAATTTTAAATAATTGCTTTCTGAACATTTTTATAAAATGCAAGAACTGTGAAAAACTGTGTACAATCCATATTTCTCCACAGAAGCACTACAGTGCTGAGCTACCAGGTGTGTGTGTAAGCAGCTCTTTAGTCAGGTTTTTATCTTTCGAATCTAGCCCAAATCCCTTTTAGAATCTCTATGTGGCAAGCTGTTACATGCTGTGGAGCTATAATCATATCAAGGACTTCATCAAATTGGTACCAGTGGATATCATCACGAGAATGCCAATAAAATCTATTTGGCACAACACGATGCATAAACACTTGTTTTATCTATGTCAAGGATGATGCCTAGGCATCATACTATCTCAGTATGCACCAATGTTCAAGAACATCTGGATTTCCCCATTTCTCCACTTCCATGGGTTGTGGGTGTTCCTGATTGTGTGCTGGTTGTGCAGGCATTGCAATATTCTGACCAAAACTGAAGTGCTGTGTGTTAATACATGTACAGTTTCTTTGTTAAACAAAAACATCAGACATCACAACATATCAGTTCACATGGAGCAAGGGTGATGGCCTGGTGTATTCTCATTAAAGAGGGCACTGCTTTTTTTTTTATTGACGTACTACATTTGTCTCTCAGTAATTTTGTTCTATGCATTTGTGATAAAGGCTTGCCGTGCATAGTTGATTTCAGTAACATGATCTGATCAGGATAATTGTTAATTTAACTTGTATTTTTTCAGGCTTTGGGCATACTAAGCTGCATATTTTTAATAGATAATTTGTATGGATGGTTTAGCATCTGTTGGGGTGTGATCCTATGTTGGTCTGCTGCCCGTTTCGGGTTTGATAGTGTGCTTGTGCGTATATGCTGATCTCTGGTCATTTGGGCACATATTTCTAGTTGTTTGTTTGATTAAGGGGGCGGTTTGATCCCCAAAACCTCACAACAATAAACCACATTTTTTTATTTAAAGTCCAGTGAGTGTGGATCTGTTTTGCAGCTTTGAAAACCATTATTCCTGACACCCTGGCCAGTCAATGAGGAGGTGAGAGTGCTTATCCCACAACTATTGCTTTATATATATATATATATATATATATATATATACTGTGTATATATACATACATATGTACACTTACTTGAAGGAACCTCAATCATTATTAGGTAAGTAGATCGTATCGAACCTCCCAGAGTATGGTAAACGATGTCTGAGAGTATAAACCTCTTGAAATTTGTGACCTATTATTTTAGAAACTTACTGGCATAGATATCCATGTTCCAGGGACCCCATCTGTGTTGGGGGAAGTATTTCACAGCAAGGGAGACAAAAGCACAAGCAGAGAGGCTCTCATAGCATTACACTGCTTATTAAAACAAATACAGCTTAAAATGAAGTGATATTGAACTCACCATATTCAACCCCAAAAGTTATGAGGTATATACAAGGCAATTCACTATTTTTAGAGTCAATAATCAAAGTGCAAATGCAGTCTCATAAACATCTAAAGTTCCCAATCTGGGTAAGGCCAGTCGCCCTTAAAAAACCTTACGCGTGTCAAAAGTGTATAAACAAATAAAATCTCCTTCTTCGTCAGAGGTAATTTTTCTCAGTCTCATTTGAAGTTTATGATACTGCTTTTTTACCCCCCAACATGGTGGGGTCCCTGGAATGTGGATATATATGCCAGAAAGTTTCTGAAATAACAGGTCATGTAGTTCAAGAGGTTTACACTTGCAGACATTGTTTACCATACTCTGGGAGGTTCCAAACCGATACAATCTACTTACCTTATATTGATTGAGGTTCCTTCAAGTAAGTGTACATCCAGCTGGGTGTTAGGAGAACCCATTTTGCCAGCAATCAAATTTTGGACTGTTTTCTATGAATATACTGTTTATGAACATTTTTATGAACTTTTCTATAGCTTTGTTTTAGCGCTAACTGTATTCTTGCGGTTTATTCATTTTTTATAGAGGGGCTTGAGGATATCCTCTGATCTTTGGGGAGAAGCTGCTATTTTAAGACCTGATTTTTTCTGTATAGTGAGTTTGCACATTGATTGTTTGACTCATTTAGGTCTCACCTTAGATTTACAGATTTATTTCTCTTATTCCTCTGAGAAGCGCTTGTTAGGCTTGTCAGAGTTCTTTACTGACATTCTACTTTTTGTATGATTTATATATACTGTGCACCTTTTCATTTTTCCTCACATAGGGGAAAATGTTCTATGTATTTTTTAAATATGCACTTGTGTTCAAAAGTTGGGGTTCACTTTGAAATGTCCTTGTTTTTGAATGTAAAGCACATTTTTGTGTCCATTAAAATAATATCAAATTGATCAGAAATATAATGTAGACATTGGTAATGTTGTATATGACTAGTGTAGCTAGATATGGTTGATTTTTAATGTAATATCTACATAGGGATAAAAAGACCCATTATCAGAGACCATCTGTCTTGTGTTCCAATGGTACGTTGTGTTAGCTAATTCAAGTTTATAATTTAAAAAGGCTAATTGATCATTAGAAGACCCTTTTGCAATTATGTTATCACTGCTGAAAACTATTATTCTGATTAAAGAATTAATAAAACTGGCCTTCATTAGATTAGTTGAGTATCTGGAGCATCAGCAATAGTGGGCTCAATTACAGGCTCAAGATGGCCAAAAACAAAGAAATTTCTTCTTAAACTTGTCAGTCTATTCTTGTTCTAAACAATAAAGACTATTCAATGCAAGAAATTGCCAAGAAACTAAAGATCTCTTACAATGCTGTGTACTATTCCCTACACAGTACAGCGCAAACTGGCTCTAAACAGAATAGACAGAAGAGTGGGAGGCTCTGGTTCACAACTGAGCAAGAGGAAAAATACATTAGAGGGTCTAGTTTGAGAAACAGATGCCTTGTAGGTCATCAACTGGCAGCTTCATTAAATAGTACCTACAAAACTCCAGTCTCAACATCAACAGTAAAGAGGTGAGTTCGGGGATACTGGAAAATTAAAAGCCATATCTCAGACTGGTCAATAAAAAGAAAAAATTATGATAGGCAAAAAAATACACAGGACACAGGACAGAGGAAGATTGGAAAAAGTGTTATAGACAGACAAATCTAACTTGAAGGTGTTTGGATCACAAAGAAGAACTCTCATAAGATGTAGACCAAATGAAAAGATGCTGGAGGAGTGCTTTACGCCATCTGTCAAGTATGGTGGATGTAAAGTGATGGTCTGGGAGTAATAAAGTGGGAAATTTATAAGGGTAAAACGGTAAAAAAAGGGACCTTGGGGGCGGAGCCTGCAGCCGAAGAGGCACGTTGTGTTTAAGAGGAGCTCCTGGCTTCATTTTGATCTATATGGGTTATTGTACAAATTTTTGAAGAGGTTCGGTCCTATAGTACCCTCAAGAAACTACACAAAGCAAGTCATCACTGTTTGGAAGCTAATTACAAGCTTATCCACTCTATTTATGCTCTCATGTGGTTATAGTCTGTCGAAGGATTCCTACATCTACAATGTGGCCCCCAAGCCCTTGCAACATCTAATAATGCCTCCTATTATGGGGATTACAGCCACAATTGATACATGGGAAGCTGAAATGCGCAACATTTTGCATCACCATTTTGTCGAAATGGAGAAACAGCTCTATCAGACCCTGGGTCTAACTAAGTTAAGTCCCCCAGATGTTGTGAACAGCGCTGAAGAAGGAGTTTGGGAGAATACTGTTCCAGTGCAGAATATATTCCTGCCTGCCCCAACCTCACTTGATGTGGCTTGCGAGTCCAACTCCCTGAATATAAAAAACAGCCAGATTATGTTGCTTTACACCACACTAAAGAGGGACCGCTTTCCCTTACTGATCATGATATGCGGCTAAACATCTCCGGAGCAGGTTTAAAGGTCCTATCTTTATCGGTCAGCGAGATGGATACCAGGAATACCAGAGGAACCTACCTGAACCCTGATTCGAAGCTAAATCCCTACGAAGGCTCCGACTCTGCTAACCCCGCTGTCTTGGTTAAGAAAAAACATGCTTCTGAGGTACTCTGGTGGTTAGATACAGGGTAGAGGCCTCGGCCTGCAGGGGCGGCTTTGCTGCTCTTCCTGGGAAGCAGTTCAACACAAGTCCTCATTTCTACAAAGACCGGAGTGGGCTAGCTGTTTGTTCAAAATGTTCCAAACCTATTTTTTTTTGCGGTTGGTATATATGACGACTGAGAGGTCGGATGCCTAAAATGTATTACCATAAGTGTAGGAATCAGGCTGTGCTACAGTCCTAACTCCATTTCACTTATCCATCTATTGGATATATCTGACTCCTTTATTTTATTTACTTATTTTACTTTATATACATTTCATGTCAAATCTATGTAATTTATAGAAGGCACTGTGATGGATCATTCTTTTGTTCTGATTTCAACTGATATCACCATAAATAAAAAGGTTTATCTACTTATTGTATGTGAAGCAGGGCGCCAGTTGAGTCCTATGCAGTAAAGGTCCCTGTTATTTGTCACTGGCGTCAGGAATCGTTAACCACTATAACTTATTAACTTTTTACATACCACCCATATTCGCTAAAATGACTGATCCCAATTTAATTAAAGGAGTTAAATGACAGTCTTACTGCATGGACTTGAAGGGACTAATCTTGACAGAGTTATGTTATATGATTTACTTTCCCACTCCTAACATTTACTGTATTCTTCCTTTACCATGGTAGTTCAATGCCGTATAGGGTAGTCTGAAATGTTTTGGGTATATTAAGGGAGATAAATATTACATATGCCTATCTCTTATTGCACTGCCCTGGCCATTAATATGTTTAATTGGACCCTAATACAGATATCCATTATGCATAACCTACTCTAATACTGTGATATAGTTTTAGGTGGAGGGGAGTTGTCAGTTTTTTAATGTTTGTTTTTTAAGATACATATAGCACAGGGGTAGAGTCTCCATCTAGATATCATCAGGAGAATATAGGATTAAATTTTTCGCTTTGTCCTCATGAGACCCTTCTAGATATATATATATGCCCACAGTGACTTTATAATATCTGGTATTTAAGAAGTTTAACACATTTATACTATATTTACACATTACAATGTATATTCCAAGTTGGTTTCTGGAACTATCGCTGAGCTACTTGAGCATGTCCAGATCCAAACATACACTAGTTGTTTTTGTGCATCATTTGAAAGTCAGTATACAGTGTTATATCATATATACATCATCATATATACATCATCCGTTGGGCTTGGGTCTATGTTAATGGAGACTTTCGTTAGACTGTGAGCAGATAGTTATTCATCCACCTGTAGGTTGGATTACATGGTTACTAGATTTTTGTATATTCTTATTCTCCTGCTTTTAATGTGCTATCCCAAGCTTAATACCACAAGGAAGCATATATCTGGATGCATATTGAAATCTATACTATTGTCATTGCCAAACTTAGCCTCATGAAAATCCCTTGGTAAAGACTAGCGGTTCATATTTTTCCCATTAACCCATAAGCAACCCTCTATGGTTTCTCCATTCTACAATTTATACTCTGCTCCACTGATGTACACTTTTAGCTGGGTGTTAAACCCAAAGAGCTCAATATATTATCTTCCCTTTAACTATGGACACTTGTTTATTCTTATGATTAATCTGTTGCTGGGTGTAGGGCCCACACCCAGTCAATAAGATTTATCAATATTAATAGAGACACATTTATGTTTAAGCAAAACCAATGCAGTCCATACTATATTTTGCTGCTTTGGAGACCAGTTCCTCATTATACTGGGGCTACTTTGATTTAGATTATATTTTCCATCCCCTAGTCTTTATTTCCTGATGTTTCTCATCAATGTACTGAATATTTGTACTCTTCACTTAATAATAGCAATATGATATGTTGCCAGCTATTTGTACTTTCAGCAGGGGTTGACTAGTTGAAGGCTGAAATTTTGTATAACTGATGATCCCCTCATACTTTAGATATACTGTAATGGACTAAATAATGCCCTTAATGTTATCAGTAAATCCAGGTGAATTCTTATTATGTTATATTATTAATCTCCGCCAACTCCCCCCCTCTTACCCCCCTTATAGAACTCTGGCACTATGTGATTGTGTTCGGGGTCCTATGGCTCAGATTCCCTCAAAACATACTGCTTTAAGGAATACCTGCTCCCTAACTAGATACTCAAATCTATGTGGCTCAGATGTGCTTTTGTTAACACTTTTTAGTCCTTTTTTATTATGAGCCACAGTTTGTTGTTTGTCTATTGCATTATTTTGGGTCCATATGAAGCTTATTATGTTATAATATACATTTTTAAGTTATGTAGATTTTCTCACAGCAGAACAAACTATGAATGTACTTTTTAGATCATACAATACATAGTATGACACCGTCTATTACAAAACTATCTTCCCCCTTGAGATTTTTACTCTAATTCTTAGTATTTGGGAAAAGTTTATATTATTTCTATCATATGTTTAATGTACATTACTGCATGTTTATATTAATATAATTTATATTGTTCTGAGGTTAAAAAGTAAAAAATGTGAGGTTTGTCTTCAACATGTCCAGCGTTTTTGTGATGTAACAGATTTGTTTATATGCTGTGGTTCAAGCAACCGATATGTTCATTTCTTTACATATCTCAATTATTTTTGTAATATCATTTATCCGTTATACTGCATTTTTAACCTCAATAAAAAGTATTAAAAAAAAGGGACCTTGAGAAAAGAAAGCTATTACTAAATTTTGCAATACCATGCCAAACCCTTGGGACAACGCTGGCTTGATTGGAGCCAATTTCTTCCTACAATAGACAATGACCCAAAACACAATTCCAAACTATGTAAGAACTATTTGGGGAAGAAGCAGTCAGCTGGTATTCTGTATTTAATGGAGTGGCCAGTACAGTCACCAGATCTCAAACTTACTGAGCATTTGTGTGTGCAGCTTGGCCGTATGGTACATAAGATGTGTCCATCAAGCCTATCCAATTTGTGGGAGGGGCTTCAGTAAGCATGGTGTGAAATCTCTTCAGATTTTTATTTTTAAACCATAAATCAATGTCATTGTGTTACCCCTACTATTCTACCCAGTTTGGCAACAGTTAACAAATAAATGCTCATATTATTATTAGCATAAACTAATAATAATAATAATAATAATAAGGGACTTATTACAGCTGAAGCTTAAAGTACTTCTTAAAAAAAGCAACTTTAGAAATCATAAAAAGGGTGGTTGATTTGTGGAATAATCTAAAGACAAACATTGTGCGGAATTTTAACAATGCCCGGGAAAAGCATAAGGCTGTCCTGTGAACTAAATACAGTATATGATAATTTAGCGCCAAGTCAATAAAACACACAAGCTCCCAAATAGAGACTTCCTAACCGAATCTCATAAGAAATGCAAACATATGTTCATGGGAGTGTCTATTCAGGCTATAAATAGAAACATTAAATAAATGCTTTTGAAATATGAAACTAATGAAATTTATAAGTGCAAACAATTTATTATAGGGGTTAAAAACAGTTACAAAATCAATAAAAACAAATAGAAAGCATCATATATTAGTTGACCATAAATTGATAATATATATATATATATATATATATATATATATATATATATATATATATATATATAATCCAGAATGAAGAGCGCACTCCTAAGGACTTGGTTCAGTTCCCACTTTAATGTGAACGTTTTCGAGCTTCAAAAGCTCGTCATCAGACAGGCAAAGCATTAACAATTGCACTTACCACCACCGGACATTTATACACTATATACGGGAACGTCACATTCTACACAGTAGACACTCCCCTCAAGAGGTGTGTATATCCGTGTCAGCGTGCCATCCACAATACAAAATAAAACAAAGTAATCACCCAATTGTTACAAACTAACGTTAATGTGTTACTGTTAAAAGCAGTGTGAAAATATCAAAAGCAGACGAAAGTAATTAGACAGGAGGCAAATACGTAAGGCTGTCATATGTGCGAGTGGGTCATACATATCCGGCAACAACTTAGTTGCCAAGGAAACTGAACACAATGTGAGTCTGCAGGGTATGACTCGCTCGCCTATGTAACAACAAATAATGGATGATGTAAAATGACAATCAGATTGAGCAATTCTGCATTCTACTGATGTCATAATTGTGGGTACTTTGGGGAACAAATAGATCATTGTTTTATATTATATCGTAACATATCTACCAGAGGTGAGCAACACGAGCAATTAATAGAAGATGGTATATGCAGAAGTTTTGATTTGAAGATACAAGTGAAAGAAAAGGAAAAGAAAAAGGAAAAAAATTTAAAAATATAAGGAAAAAATAATAATAATAAAAATAAAGAATAATAGAAATAAATAAAAAAGTAAAAATAAAAGTAAAAATTAAAATTTAAAATTTAAAATTAAAATTAAGGGGGGAACTTCCGGGCGGCGGCCATGACAGGTCGCACAATACCATCCTGCTCCAGTGCTCTAACTACTTTTGATTAATATAATAGCTTAGTCGGCTCATTTGTCTGCTTCATGCCCTGATCCCTGAAACATTAACGTTCCTGCATCAGCTGAGCCCAAAATTGCTGTGACAGAGCCAACTATAAGCTCCCGGAGTGAACTTTAAGGTTGAGGCCATCAATATACCCCCCGGCGGGGCCTGTTTGGGCCTTGTCGTTACGCAGCACATAGTGCTGAATGCCAAGTACCTCAAGAGTACTGGTACCAAATACCTTGAGAGGAATCCACACTTCCACTTACCGGATGGAGT
This sequence comes from Bombina bombina, assembly GCF_027579735.1. Taxonomy (NCBI): domain Eukaryota; kingdom Metazoa; phylum Chordata; class Amphibia; order Anura; family Bombinatoridae; genus Bombina; species Bombina bombina. The sequence goes on from NC_069503.1 coordinate 334,752,771, forward strand.
CTAACTATGTCAACTTGCACTACCAAATAAAGGTCCTCCTAGATGAACATTTCCTACGTCTCATGTGTACACTGGACACAGCATGGGGTAGCAACGGTAACCTGGCATGGCGCCTTCACGCTGGTAATACAGAGCATACCTCACTTGAGTCTGTCGACAGGACTGAGGGACTGGTCACAGCATGGCATCCTGGTGTCCCCCTCACAAGCAATTGCCATACACAGGAAACAAGCGTAACAAGCGGTTCAGTCTGCAAAATGGAGATCGCTGCAGCATCCTTACCCATGCATACTCATTCTCCTCCTGTCCCGAATTCGGATCCTGGGACAGATATGGACTATTACTATGTGAATGGACACAGAGATAGGCGCATTACCACTCAACCGGTCACTATACTACCGCAATCAGAAGTGTCACCACAGGGCAGTGACAGGAGGCCCCTCATTGCGATTGCAACTCCGGTCACGATCACATCTTGTTCCAGATCCGTGGGAGACATCAGTTGGTGGCCAAATATATGGGGTCTTGTATATCAAGTTTGCAGATGCTTGGTATATGGATTCTCATTCAACAAAACAGGCGTGGGCTAGACTTTGCCTTACATATAGTTTAAGGTGGGGAGCAGTCTATACAGTTTCCTACATGAATGAACGCTCAAGACGGTACAGACTTCCATAAACATTAATGGGATTCTATTTGTGACTTTACACTCATTGTTACAAAATATTTTGCATTGTTGGGTTGTATCTAATGTGTTCTGATATTTGCAAGCGGGATGGTGAGTTTATTCTCTCTGTACCTAGCATTTAGTCTGGATAAAGTCGTTTTCACAATACTCTGTGGGTGCCTATTATGAACACAGCTTCTAGTTGGAAATGACTCCTTAGTGAAGCTATTTCTTAAACATCTGGACGATTGTTACTTATTACACTACAGGGTGAATGCTTATCTAAATGTATACCGGCAGGTTAAACATGTTTTTAGCATTTTTAATGTATGGCAATCAGCTATCCTTTATGTGTTTCGCTGTTTACATCCACTATTGCGGCTTTGTCTTTACTAATTTGGGATACCATACAGCAGTCGGGGCAGAAATCTGAAAATACTCCTTTTGAAGCAGTCTATTGGCTATAGCAACAGAAACTGAATGCTTATTTATTGTTTAATTAATATATTTCTACAGGTGACACTTGGAAATGTACTCATCCTAACTAATCCCTAGTTATATTCCTGTAGCTCCTATTAGGCTGAGGTTTGATGGGAGGGATAGAGTAGCAATCTAACATTATCGCCTGGTGAGGCAGTATCCTACCGAAACTAAATTTTCACCTAATATGTATTTGCAGGACAAATATATTTATTCTCTCCCAACTAGCAGTACTAATTTTGCTAATGTTACTCCTTAGTAATACTCCCATAGTTACACCTAAGAATGCTTGCTTCTAGTCTTCCATTAGCATGTCTTGGGGTCTTGCTGTCTACGGCCGGGTTAACGAGATACTATCTCTCTGTATTGGGAAATAGGTGGGTGTTTCATATCTGGATTTCTGCTTAACATGACTGCTCTATTAATGCACCTAGGCAAGAAGCTACCATTCATTTCCAGAATAAGATACAAGTGCAATGTAGAGTATCCCTTAACTTCTTCTTTGTTTGTTTGATACTCCCATTAATAAAGTCAAGTCTACATTATATGACTTATAATGGTCTGCTTGGGTAAGGATATGAGTCATATTGCTTTATAAGCCAAAACATCCCCCTGAAAACTATTGGCTTATAACCTACCGTATTTGTCTCTTAAGACCTACTAATTAGCATTGTGCCCTTGCAATGAGTTCTATCCAGGACTCTAACTCCCCATGTTTTAGCAAATGTGCACTTCCCTATGACCTTAGGCAATTGTTTTGTTGTAAGAGTATAGTATGGCTTTAGTCATGTCCCCATGCCCTAGACTTCTATGGTAAATCCATTCTTCTAGAAAGTAAATCTAATTTTTTCCTCTATTTAATAAATATACAGAAACATTAAAGTTTTTACACAGTTACCAGTTACATAGTATGTCAGATCTGAAGAAAAACACAAAATAGAGGTTCTTCAATTAGGGTCCATGAGTGGCCCTCTCACATTAATGTTTACCCACATCTCGTTTGGTTTATAGTAAATTTGTGGTCCAAGAGTGGCCGCTTAAATGTTACGGTAGGTATACTGTTTGAGCAGTACTTACTACATGCAATGAGTGGGTAATTTGTATATTGTTTACTTATCTGCTTTGTTCTAGCTACCTGCTCTGTAATAATTTATTTTATTTTGTATTATGCATTGACAATTATTGATTGTTTGTTTTGAAAAGAACCTCAATAAAAAAAAAATTAAAAAAAAATTAAAATTAAAATAAAAAATATTGAATCTAAAATATAAAAAAAAAAATTTAGTTAAAAATTGAGAATTGAAAAATAAGGGAAGAAAAAGAAAGAATATATACTGGAAAAAAATCCACCAGTAAATAAGAGTACTACTAGAGGAGCGAGCAGCTCCTAGATTATGACAGATATACCGCCAAATGAATAGTGGCTCTCATTGTTTGAGGATAGGTATTAGAGAAACACTTGCCAATCCAAATGAGCATTAAGTCCCTTGGGCATGATGGTTTCAAATTTATAAGTCCACCTGGCTTCTTTCTGTAATAGCAATTTATTACGGTCTCCTCGCCTAAGCATGGGGGACATGGTCTATGATGGTATACTTCAAATCTGTGACTTTGTGATTGTGTTCAACAAAATTCCGGGCCACGGGTTGTTTAGAAGTCCCCTGTTTTAACGCTGTTCAGATAGATGAGCGATGGTTCGCCATTCTTGTTCGAAGGTCGTCAGAGGTCTTGTCCACATAGTATAGACCACAAATGCAGTGTAATAAATACACAATGTGTGATAATGTCCCAATGTTTTCTGATTACCTCTGGAAGGGTATTTTTATCCCCAGTGTAAGTGGTGACAAATGTCATACTTTGCTCCTTGTTTTCTATAGTGTCTTCAGTTTTCCCAAGCAGGTCGGAACTTGTGGTTTGTAATAATTTCTTTGGGTATTCCCTCATCTGGAATCTTTGCATCATTTCTTGGTGTTGTTTTTCCTTATAACACTCTTGGGTGTTATTTCTAGCCACCCTGAGCAATTGCGATTTGGGCAAAGATCTTTTGGTTGCTGGTGGATGACAGCTTGTAAAATGTAATAAAGAGTTCCTGTTAGTCTCTTTTCGAAATAAGGTTGACTGTAACCTGTCACCTTGCTTATATAAACGAATGTCCAGGAAATCAATTTTATCCTTGTCATAATGCATCTTAAATTTTAGGGCTGCATTGGCCTGATTCAGCTGTTCGAGCCACTTTTCCAAATCATCCGCAGAACCTGTCCAAAACAATAAAAGATCATCTATGTATCTCTTGAAAAAAATGATCTGATCATTCTTGAGTAATTCTGTTTCGAATTCTTCAAGCCAAGCTATGTATAGGTTGGCGTACGATGGGGCCACGTTGGACCCCATCGCCATCCCTGTCTGTTGAAGATAGAATGACTGTTTGAATCAAAAATAGTTAGTAGTAAGACATATCTCAAGTAGATAAAGTAGGATCTCCGAAGGTGGGCCTATATAGGGATATTGTGATAAGTAGAAAGCTACTGCTCGTAGACCCTCTGCATGCAGGATTACTGTGTATAAGCTTGTTACATCTAGGGTAACAAGCAATACATTATCATTGATTGGTCCCATCTGTGCAAGTATGTTCAGCAAACTAGCTGAGTCCTTTAGGTAGGAGGTCATGTGCTGTACAAACATTCATACCAACATGTAAAACAGATCCATTTGACTTGCTAATTGATGTTAAGAAATTCCAACGTCAGTTATATTTGAAAGAAAAATTTGCGGACACCGAGTTGGTGCAAAAACAATTCCATAAAAGGACAGCTTACACTCCTCAATTCACAAATGCAAGTATCAATACTTACTCAAGATTAATGCTCGAGGAGCTGAATGAGACAACTAAACGATGTCAGTTTGATACCTTCAACAACTTCTCTAAGAAAGAATGGAATGCATTGAAGACACTGGCTGACAATAAGACCATTATAATCTGTGAAGCGGATAAAGGTGGGGCATTAGTCGTGATGAATAATCGTGACTACAGAGATGAGATACTAACCCAATTATCAGATGATGGGACCTATAGGAAGCTACAATATGATCCTACTATGATATATAAACAACAGATTGACCAATATATTACATTGGCACACGAACAAGGCTTCATCAACAAGGACACTAAAACATTTCTGACCACCATCTTTCCACATACTCCAGTACTTTACACCGTACCAAAAATACATAAACAACTGCAATATCCACCAAGTTACAAGGTTAGTGTAGACCGATGGTAATTATACCAGAACTGCCTACCTCCTAATTGCACCTCTCACAGTTGTGCAATTGAATTTATAGGAATATAAGTTACAAAGGATGGAGGCGGCGCCAAAAAGAGGCTATCTTGCACTCAAAAAATTTAATTTCTATGAAAACTTATAAGTTTCAGGTTCAAAAATTATTATTATGTCAGTTTAGGAGAGAAGGATCTAAATTTATCACATTGGATTGGCAGCTAACAATATATATATCTATACAATTGGACCTTAGGATCTGGTTGGAATTATTTATATTTCCTTATGTTAACTAAGACCAATATATTAAATTATTGATTCCTAAAAGATGCAAGGTGCTGCAGGTACTAATATCAGAAAACAATTTTTATTACAAATGTTCAGATAGATTCATATAAGTTGATGTGGGTTCAAAAATTAACGTATAAAAACATTCACTAAAATACTAAGACACCGGTGCCCAATAATTCTTAAAAATGTAAATAATATGACCTATTAGAATTAGATCAGCAGGCTAAAAACAAACATTAGATAAATTATTACAACACTCTAATCATCCATTCGCTGTAGAGCGGTTTATCTACTAAAAAAAAGGTGCTTGTTAGTCTCTTTTTATAATCAATCAGGGTGCCTGTGTTTAAACGTTCTTCACACTCCAATTTAACAAGTAATGCTTGAGATTGAAAACACTCACCCGGTCTCTCTGTGATTCAGGCAGCAATTCTTCAGCCTGTTTGTCTGCGTCCCACCGGGGTCGTGTTGAATCACTTTAAATAAGTGTTAGCAGTCTTCTCTGGATTCCTTTAGTGTGCACACTGTTGAATCTTCCGTTCATCTATACTCCTACCGTCTGACCAGGTTATTCAGGTGTGCCAGTCCTGGGAGTAGAAGTGTCTCTGTGTATTTTTCCTCTGCAGGGCTGGATAGTAGTCAAGTCTACGCGTTTCAGCTCACCAGGGAGCCTTTGTCAAGATGCCTACGTCCAGCTGGAGTTGTTTATTTAAAGGGAATTTCATTAACCCGTTCATTGTTTTCAATTAATGTATTCTCAACATGTCCTTATCACCTACTTTCCACTTGTCAATGCCCCATTCTTAATATTCAACCGGTGTATTTGTTTCAGATTCGCTTCTAATATGTGAAAATAACCACTTAATAAAATGTGAAAATAACCACTTAAAAATAAATTAACTGTTTTATATCTCAATCCTGTTGACCCCATAGCACCTTACATTAATTATTTTGATATCAATAATCTCCAACAATAAAATACAAAAATTGAAAATAAATAGGGCACTTAGAATACGAAATAACGGATTCCAATTTTCAATAATAATTTACATGAATGACTGTTTACATAAATAATCTCAAACCATCCCAGATTCAAACTCACAACCTTTGTGGTGGGAAACCTACTTCGTATCCATTATGCTACCATTATGGCTTTAATTCTGCTATTCATATTGTAGTACTTAACTTATTTACCCTTATATATCACTTTGGAAATTAAAAGGTTTATCCCATATTTCTTACTTGTATTCAAACTCTTATCCTTTGTAATGGGAAACTTACTTCTTAACCATCATACTACCATTACAGCTTTACTTCCTAGATTCATAATGTAATATTTAACTTGTTTACCCTTATATATCACTTAAGAAAATAAAGATTTATCCCAATATTTCTTACTTGCATTCGAAACCTGGTACCTTATATTTGTAAGGTTAGAGCCTTGCTCATTGAGCTAATCACCAAATCTCCTTTTAGTATGTCCTATATAACTATATCTTTTTTTTTTATTTTTTTTTTATATTAGCCCAAAGTATAGACTGACCAGAATATATGGATTAAAAAGGACCCTCCCTATCTAGAACTACAGTTAGCTCGTTCAACTATATATAAAGTATAGATTACTTAAGTTGAGTGTGAAAAAGAATTTATTTGAAAATTAAAATGGTAATGGCCTTAGTCAAGATCATGAATATCTTAACTCATAATTTAAAGGTCTATGTCAAGGTTAGTTTCAGTCTTTAGATGGAATGGATGAATTATAAATTTTATATAAAAGAATTCAAATCCATTTCGCTATTAAGTCCCTTAGGGTGAAGTGTTCCAAAATTAAAAATGAATTCTGCTTCATGTTTTAACAGTTTCATCCCTATGTTTCCTCTTCTCCCATCTGATACTACTTTTTTAACTCCTCAAAATTTTAGGGCATTGGTGTTACTATTATGAACCTCTTTTAAATGCTTATACAGAATGGTATCTTCCCTCAGATGTTCTATCGCTAGGATATGTTCACGTATAAAGTCTTTTAATTTCCGTCCCGTTTGTCCAAAGTACCTTAAATTGCAGTTACATTCTAGCATATAAATAATATTCATATCTGTACATCTTATGATGTCTGTTATTTTAATTAGTCTTCCATCTTTATCTGATTTTATCTGTTTTAATTTTGTGCTATGTTTACAGGATTTGCACTGATGGCACGGAAAAAAGCCTTCAATTTTTTTCTCCTTTTAGGGTTTTGTATACTTTATTGCACATTTGTTTCCCATTTCTAAATTCACTGGGTGCTAATATTGATTTGAGATTTTCGCCTTTTTATAGATGAATCTCGGGTTCCTTCCTATACTAGGCCCTATTAGTGGGTCTTTCAATAACAAGTGCCAGTGTTTCTTAATTATTCCTTGAAATTGTTTATGGTTAGCTGAGTAAGTTGTAATTAACGGTATATCCAGTGTTCCTTTCCCCTCTTCCTTTCTAGGCTTGTCTTTTTTCATTAGCAGTTCTTCTCTATCTATACTCTTAACTTTGTTTGCTATTTGTGTGATTCTGTTAGTATCATATCCCTTTTGACTGAATCTTTTTATAAGCACTTTTGACTGTTCCTCAAAATCTCCTATATCAGTACAGTTCCTTCTAACACGTAGTAATTGACCCTTTGGTATGTTCTTTATCCATTTGGTATGATGACAACTCTCTGAATCTATATAATTATTAGAGTCGACTTTTTTAAAGAAGGTCTTTGTTTTTATTTCATTATTCTTTATTTCTATTTCTATATCTAGATAGTTTATTCTATGATTACTACTCTCATAAGTGAAATTTAAGCCAAACTTGTTGGAGTTAAGGTCATCACTGAACAGTTCCAATAATTCTGTGTCTCCCTTCCATATTAAAAACAGGTCATCGATGTAACGTCTATAGAGCACAAGGTTCGCACCCCATGGGGATTGATCTATAACTTCATTCTCAAATACTCCCATGAACAAATTAGCATAACTGGGTGCGAACCTTGTGCCCATAGCCGTACCCTTCACCTGTAGAAAGTATCCATTCTCGAATTTAAAATAATTATTGTTCAATATGAACTTAATACATTGCAGCAGGAATCTACTCTGTGTGCTAGTCATCTCTGGGTCATTATTGAAAAATCGCTCAATTGCTTGTAAACCCAAATTGTGTTCTATGTTCGTGTAGAGGGAGCTGACGTCACAGGTGACTAGCACAAAGTTATCTTCCCATTTTACATCCTTTAATATTCTCAAAAAATGTGCAGAATCTGATATATATGAGGGGAGTTCTTTCACATAGTTCTGTAAGAAATAGTCAATATACTGTGATAGATTAGAGGTAATTGAGTCAATACCCGATATTATCGGGCGTCCTGGTGGTTCTTTCAGATTTTTGTGAATCTTTGGTAGGAAGTAAAAGATAGGAGTTCTAAAGCTTTTAATTAGTAAAAAATTATATTCTGAATTTGTCAGCAAATTTGTTACTTTTGCTTCTTCAAGCATTGTTCTTAATCTACTTTGATACTCATCACCCGGATCATTTAGAAGTTTTTTGTATGTTGAAGTGTCATTTAATAATCTATAAGCCTCGGTTTTATAATACATATTGCTCATAATCACAACTCCTCCCCCTTTATCAGCTTGCTTTATCACTATATCTGATCTTGACTGTAATTCTCTAAGGATTGTTTTTTCTTTCAAACTCAAATTCCACTTCTTATTTTGTTTAATGTCCATTTCTTCTAGATCTTGTTTAACCATTTTTTCAAAGGACTCTATATAATTTCCTTTCTCCTGTGTTGGAAAGAATTTAGACTTTGCTCTAAAGTTGGTATGTATATATCCCTTCTTAGTCTCATCTGATTTATTGTCAACAATCGGATTCTTTAGAAAATACTTCTTTAGGGTTAGTCTTCTCACAAATTGGTTAATATTTATATAGTGTTCAAATTTATTCATTGTAGAGGTAGGGGCAAAGGATAACCCTCTTTTAAGTATATCCTCTTGTGTAGCAGTTAACTGTGTTTCACTGAGATTAAAAATTCCACTATTTTCAGTTTCAGTGTATGTTGTACTCTGACCTTTATTTACAGCTAGACTTCTTAGTTCTCTATTTCTTGCCCTTCCTCTTCCCCCTCTCTTCTTCTCTTTCCTTTTGGTGGGTCATGATTTCTGTCCTGACCCACTCCTAAAAAATGGGATGATGTACTAGCTCTGGGAGGGGATTGCTCAGCTGTTCTTAAAGTGTTGAATCTATTGTACGTTGGGACCCTCCAGTTTTGTTGCACTGGTTCTATCCTTCTATTTGATTCATATGATTCATTCTCTCTATTTTACCAACCTCGTTGATGATTCCTATTTCCATTGTAATAACCATTATGTCTATTCCCATTTTTTTCCCTCTGATCCCTAGTATCATTTCTTTCAAACTCTCTTTTTTCATAATCTCTATAATAATGATCATAATTCCTCTGATTGTAATGGTGGTTCCTATTCTTATAACCCGATTGGTTCAAATATCTCCAAAGATCTCTAGATCTATTCCTACCATAATAGTCACTATCCATATAGTCTTCCCTAGATCTCCTTTCCGTTCTCCCATTTCTTTTTATCTGATCTCCATACTGTCCCTGGTCCCAAATTTCACAGACGGTAGTATTTCCAATATTAGTTGAATTATAAGTTTCTTTCTTATCTCCCTGTTGCATCTGTCTTTGAACTTGTAATTCTTTAGTGGGTCTTTCTTCCTGTCTATTCTGTGGCCTATTTTCCTTCTTTTTACTAAATAATATATTGTTCTTTTTATTACCAGTATTTTGTATATTTCCTCCTTGTCCTGTTTCTAAATCTTCATCACTTTTATAGTCCTCTCTATCCCTATTGAACTTTTTCCATTTATTATTTAGTAGATCGATATTGAGTTCGCCTAATTTTCTAATGATTTCACTCTCTTTCTCCTGGGATTTCATATCCTTCTTTATTGATTCAAACATTGTTTTGGATTTACTCAGCTCTTCATTAAATTCTTTTAAAGCAATATTCCTTGCTTTTATAATAATCTTAATTAAATCAAAGGAAGCTTTTTCTAATACGTCAAACCATTCTATTTTTAAATCTGTTTTTAAATCGAATGTACAATCTTTCTTTAAGCGTAGTCCTCTTGGGACCATCCCTACTTCTATATATTTCTCCATAAATTTCAATTCTGTTTTTATTTTTAGTTCTTTTGTAAGAAAATCATCAAGCCTATTTAAGGTGGTATTAATATCTAAATTTGGAGCAGCAAAGGGGACTTCTATATTGTTTTCCATTGAAACATCAATGGCTAATAGTAATGTATCTCTTGTTTTAAAGATATCCATTCTACTCTACTTGTATATGTATTAGTATAATTCTGTTTCAGGTGTGTCTACAACAGAAATAAACAGACTGGGTTTAAGAGTTTACCTTGGTTTACACTGGTGAGAAGGTTAAAGTACAAACAAGTTACAAGGTTAGTGTAGACCGATGGTAATTATACCAGAACTGCCTACCTCCTAATTGCACCTCTCACAGTTGTGCAATTGAATTTATAGGAATATAAGTTACAAAGGATGGAGGTGGCGCCAAAAAGAGGCTATCTGGCACTCAAAAAATTTAATTTCTATGAAAACTTATAAGTTTAAGTGGTTATTTTCACATATTAGAAGCAAATCTGAAACAAATACACTGGTTGAATATTAAGAATGGGGCATTGACAAGTAGAAAGTAGGTGATAAGGACATGTTGAGAATACATTAATTGAAAACAATGAACGGGTTAATGAAATTCCCTTTAAATAAACGACTCCAGCTGGATGTAGGCATCTTGACAAAGGCTCCCTGGTGAGCTGAAACGCGTAGACTTGACTACTATCCAGCCCTGCAGAGGAAAAATACACAGAGACACTTCTACTCCCAGGACCGTCACACCTGAATAACCTGGTCAGACGGTAGGAGTATAGATGAACGGAAGATTCAACAGTGTGCACACTAAAGGAATCCAGAGAAGACTGCTAACACTTATTTAAAGTGATTCAACACGACCCCGGTGGGACGCAGACAAACAGGCTGAAGAATTGCTGCCTGAATCACAGAGAGACCGGGTGAGTGTTTTCAATCTCAAGCATTACTTGTTAAATTGGAGTGTGAAGAACGTTTAAACACAGGCACCCTGATTGATTATAAAAAGAGACTAACAAGCACCTTGAAAAACTTTATCATACATCTATAAAGGTGATTGCTGCTTAAGACACTTTCAAGCCCTTACGGAGATTGCCAGACAACACCGCATATATGAGTATGCTCACATCGTTTTATACAGACTCTCAATAGTGTCCTAACACACTAAGAACTGTGTTAATTAGCAGAAGTGGCCACCACATATTTTGTTCAATTCGGTTATTTGTACTACAGCTCGTCTTGAGCTTCATTTAATTTTAGCCAATATCAAGTATTTGAACTGAGTTTTAAAATTGGTCTTTGTTAAAAGTTTTTTTTTTAGTAGATAAACCGCTCTACAGCGAATGGATGATTAGAGTGTTGTAATAATTTATCTAATGTTTGTTTTTAGCCTGCTGATCTGATTCTAATAGGTCATATTATTTACATTTTTAAGAATTATTGGGCACCGGTGTCTTAGTATTTTAGTGAATGTTTTTATACGTTAATTTTTGAACCCACATCAACTTATATGAATCTATCTGAACATTTGTAATAAAAATTGTTTTCTGATATTAGTATCTGCAGCACATTGCATTTTTTAGGAATCAATAATTTAATATATTGGTCTTAGTTAACATAAGGAAATATAAATAATTCCAACCAGATCCTAAGGTCCAATTGTATAGATATATATATTGTTAGCTGCCAATCCAATGTGAGAAATTTAGATCCTTCTCTCCTAAACTGACATAATAATAATTTTTGAACCTGAAACTTATAAGTTTTCATAGAAATTAAATTTTTTGAGTGCCAGATAGCCTCTTTTTGGTGCCGGCTCCATCCTTTGCAATATCCACCAGGAAGACTGATAGTTTCGGCCATAGGCTCTTTGCAACAGCCTCTAGCAAAATACATGGATTTCTTTTTACAACCCTTTGTACAGCACATGACCTCCTACCTAAAGGACTCAGCTACTTTGCTGAACATACTTGCACAGATTAGACCAATCGATGATAATGTATTGCTTGTTACTCTAGATGTAACAAGCTTATACACAGTAATCCCGCATGCAGAGGGTCTACGAGCAGTAGCTTTCTACTTATCACGGTATCCCTATTTAGGCCCACCTTCGGATATCCTACTTTATCTACTTGAGATATGTCTTACTACTGACTATTTTTGATTTGAACAGTCATTCTATCTTCAACAGACAGGGACGGCGATGGGGTCCAACGTGGCCCCATCGTACGCCAACCTATACATGGCTTAGTTTGAAGAATTTGAAACAGAATGATCAGATCATTTTTTTCAAGAGATACATAGATGATCTTTTATTGTTTTGGACAGAATCTGCAGATGATTTGGAAAAGTGGCTCGAACAGCTGAATCAGGTCAATGCAGCCCTAAAATTTAAGATGAATTATGACAAGGTTCAAATTGATTTCCTGGACATTCGTCTATATAAGCAAGATGACAGGTTACGGTCAACCTTATTTCAAAAAGAGACTGATAGGAACTCTTTATTACATTTTACAAGCTGTGATCCACCAGCAACCAAGAGATCTTTGCCCAAATCGCAATTGCTCAGGGTGACTAGAAATAACACCCAAGAGTGTTATAAGGAAAAACAACACCAAGAAATGATGCAAAGATTCCAGATGAGGGAATACCCAAAGAAATTATTACAAGCCACAAGTTCTGACCTGCTCGGGAAAACTGAAGACACTATAGAAAACAAGGAGCAACGTATGACATTTGTCACCACTTACACTGGGGATAAAAATACCCTTCCAGAGGTAATCAGAAAACATTGGGACATTATCACGACCGATAAGTCCCTCCAACTAACACGGATGCTACCACCATGGATTGGCTATCGATGATCCAGATCATTGAGAGATCTCCTTGTCAAAACGGATCCAATAGAATGTTACAAACATACAACCTGGTTGGACTTTAAAAAACCTGGAATGTCCCGCTGCTTGGGTTGTGTTACCCACATAGGCATCAGATATATAAACATAAACATCGCCTTACATGTACTACGTTCTACATTGTGTATTTATTACACTGCATTTGTGGTCTATACTATGTGGGCAAGACCTCTGATGACCTTCAAACAAGAATGGCGAACCATCGCTCATCTATCCGAACAGCGTTAAAACAGGGGAGTTCTGAACAACCCGTGGCCATTCATTTTGTTGAACACAATCGCAAAGTCACAGATTTGAAGCATACCATCATAGGCCATGTCCCCCCCCTTGCTTAGGGGAGGAGACCGTAATAAATTGCTATTACAGAAATAAGCCAGGAGGACTTATAAATTTGAAACCATCATGCCCAAGAGACTCAATGTTCATTTGGATTGGCAGGTGTTTCTCTAATACCTATCCTCAAACAATGAGAGCCACTATTCATTTGGTGGTATAGCTGTCATAATCTAGGAGCTGCTCACTCCTATAGTAGTATTCTTATTTACTGGTGGAATTTTTTGCAGTATATATTCTTTCTTTTTCTTCCCTTATTTTTCAATTCTCCATTTTTATCTAAAAAAATGTTTTATATTTTTTATATTTTACATTCAATATTTTTTATTTTTCATTTTTAATTTTAATTTTAATTTTTCATTTTTTATTTTTACTTTTATTTTTACTTTTTTATTTATTTCTATTATTCTTTATTTTTATTATTATTATTATTTTTTCGTTATATTTTTAAATTTTTTATCTTTTTCTTTTTCTTTTCCTTTTCTTTCACTTGTATCTTCAAATCAAAACCTCTGCATATACCATCTTCTATTAATTGCTTGTGTTGCTCACCTCTGGTAGATATGTTACGATATAATATAAAACAATGATCTATTTGTTCCCCACAGTACCCACAATTATGACATCAGTAGAAGGAAGAATTGCTCAATCTAGGTTTTATTAAGGATGGATTGGGTGGGTTTTAGAGTAGGGTTGGGTGTGTGGGTGGTGGGTTGTAATGTTGGGGGGGTATTGCATTTTGTTTTACAGGTAAAAGAGCTGATTTCTTTGGGGCAATGCCCAGTAAAAAGGCCCTTTTAAGGGCTATTGATAGTTTAGTTTAGGCTAGGGTTTTTTTTATTTGGGGAGGGCTTTTTTATATTTTGATAGGGCTCTTAGATTAGGTGTAATTAGTTTAAATATCTTATAATTTGTTTTTATTTTCTGTAATTTAGTGTTTGTTTTTTTGTAATTTGTAATTTAGCTAATTGTATTTAATTTATTTAATTGTATTTAATTTATGTAAGTTTTGTAGTGTAGTGTTAGGTGTTAGTGTAACTTAGGTAAGGTTTTATTTTACAGGTAAATTTGTATTTATTTTAGCTAGGTAGTTAGTAAATAGTTAATAACTTTTTAGTAACTATTCTACCTAGTTAAAATAAATATAAACTTGCCTGTAAAATAAAAATAAACCCTAAGCTAGATACAATGTAACTATTTGTTAAATTGTACCTAGCTTAGGGTTTATTTTATAGGCAAGTATTTAGTTTTAAATAGTAATAATTTAGGTAATGATATGAATTTTATTTAGATGTATTTTAATTATATTTAAGTTAGGGGGTGTTAGGGTTAGACTTAGGTTTAAAGGGTTAATAAATTTAGAATAGTGGCGGCGATGTTGGGGACGGCAGAATAGGGGTTAATAAGTATAATGTAGGTGGCGGCGATGTTAGGGGCAGCATATTAGTGGTTAATAATATTTAACTAGTGTTTGCGAGGCGATTTAGGGTATAATATGTTTATTCTAGTGGCGGCGATGTCCGGATCGGCAGATTAGGGGTTAATAATTTTATTTTAGTGTTTGCGATTCAGGAGGGCCTCATTAAATAAATTATTCCTATCATTAAATAAATTATTCCTATTTAAAACTAAATACTTACCTATAAAATAAACCCTAAGATAGCTACAATATAACTAATAGTTACATTGTAGCTAGCTAAGGGTTTATTTTTATTTTACAGGCAACTTTGTATTTATTTTAACTAGGTAGAATAGTTATTAAATAGTTATTAACTATTTATTAACTATCTAGTTAAAATAAATACAAAAGTACCTGTAAAATAAAACCTAACCTAAGATACAATTACACCTAACACTAAACTATAATTAAATTAATTCCCTAAATTAAAATAAATTAATTACAATTAAATAAAATTAGCTAAAGTACAAAAAAAAACACTAAATTACAGAAAATAATAAAATAATTACAAGAATTTTAAACTAATTACACCTAATCTAATCCCCCTAATAAAATTAAAAAGCCCCCCAAAATAATAAAAATCCCTACCCTACACTAAATTACAAATAGCCCTTAAAAGGGCCTTTTGCGGGGCATTGCCCCAAAGTAATCAGCTCTTTTACCTGTAAAACAAAATGCAATACCCCCCCAACATTACAACCCACCACCCACACACCCAACCCTACTCTAAAACCCACCCAATCCATCCTTAATAAAACCTAACACTACCCCATTGAAGATCACCCAACCTTGAGACGTCTTCACCCAACCAGGCAGAAGAGGACCTCCAGACGGGCAGAAGTCTTCATCCAGGCGGCATCTTCTATCTTCATCCATCCAGAGCGGAGCGGGTCCATCTTCAAGACATCCGACGCAGAGCATCCTTCCAGGCTAACGACTACCCGACGAATGAATTTTCCTTTAAATGATGTCATCCAAGATGGCTTCCCTTGAATTCCGATTGGCTGATAGAATTCTATCAGCCAATCGGAATTAAGGTAGGAAAAATCCTATTGATTAATGCACTGATTGCAGTGGGCTCCGGGAGCTGTGGTTTAGGGGTTAATAACTTTATTTAGGTGTGGCGGGGTCCGGGAGTAGGGGGTAAAACATTATAGTATAGTGTGGGTGCTTAGTGACAGTGTACCAAGAAAGCTGTGAATAAGCCGGCTTTTTGACATCTTTCTTGATAATTTTGGAGAACCTATTCAGGTCCACGGCAGCGATGTTAGGCGATCTTAAGAAAGTCGATGGCTTGATAACTAGAGGCCAATGAGTTCACTGAAGTCATTCAGCACTGCCTGATGCGGCAAAAATTCTGTCCACAAGTTGTATACCAACACGTATATTCTCATGAGCTTGTTTCAGTATGCCCTCATGGAGAAGGGGCCATAGTCCAACAAACTGTATTAAAATCATTAACTTTTCATTTTGGTTTTGATTAGTTGTTTGGGTTTATTTAAATGTTTTGGAATCTCAAGGGTAATGTCCCAACTAGCAAACGGCTAGATTACGAGTTTTACATTATGAGGAGTGCAGTACTAACTTGCAAGTTATTGTCACCGCTCACTTACCTACAGCGTTGGTATTACAGATTTATAAAAAGTGAGCGTAAAGCAAAATTGAGCTCCATACCGCATTCCAATACCAGCGCTGCTGAAAGCTGCGGTGAGCTGGTTTTACGTGCTCGTGCACGATTTCCCCATAGACATCAGTGGGGAGAGCCGGCTGAAAAAAAGCCTAACACCTGCAATAAAGAAGCGTAAAACTCTGTAACGCAGCCCCATTGATTCCTATGGGAAAACAAAATTTATGTTTACACCTAACACCCTAACATGAACCCCGAGTCTAAACACCCCAAATCTTACACTTATTAACCCCTAATCTGCTGCCCCCAACATCACTGACACCTACATTATATTTATTAACCCTTAATCTCCCACTCCAATGTCGCCGCAACCTGCCTACACTTATTAACCCCTAATCTGCTGCCCCAACGTCGCCGCCACTATAATAAACATATTAACCCCTAAACCACCATACTCCCACATCGCAAACACTAGTTAAATATTGGAATTTGAAAAGAAACCAATGGCACTACTAACGTATGAGACCTTAATTCCTACACTTATTCAATAGTTTGTCAGGATGTGGGTGCTGTGTATAGAACCGTATTTAGCAAAGAAAGAGAAAGTATACACTTCTAGCACTCCTAGGTCTAAAAATAAATTGAATCTAACTGGATGATACAAATTATTCCCTAAGGAATAAGTGGAAGGGGAGAAAACAGATTGCAAATTAAAATATAACTTTTATTGGGTTACGTTTAAAATAGGAATACACTTAAAATCACTCTTAAGCACCGATTTTACTGATGTCAGCAAATAAGTACAAGTAAAGGTTATTGCTCCTAGTACTTTAGTGTTAAATGTGGGCTGGAGTAAGAGCTGCTATATACTTGTATCTGGAGATCTGATACATCAAATTATCTGTGTCCGAAGTTACTAATTCTTATGTAAGAATTAAGTATATAATGTATTCTTTATGTCTCCATAGTAATATATCTTTGCAAAGCTTAATTTGAATTGAACATTGGGTATATAATTTTAAATATTTCTGCTTGTTACCAGCTGAGATTATATATACCCAACTTATTATTTGGATTCTGAATAAAATCTCTTAACTCCGCTTTTTAGTATTAGCAGTTGCCTACCTAAAGATTGAAGAGTAGGCTGTTCCCTCCACAGTATCAATAGCTAACTTACATAAACGCTTTTAAATTGTATCTAAATAATTGAACTGGATTATAATACAATTTTATCTTTATTGAAACAATGTATATTGTTGTTCTACTGAATAGACTTTTATGTGTTTTAGGTTTCTCTGCGGTTGTATATGACGACCGTTGCTGTTTGGTGTGCTCTAACTTTAATTTCAAAAATTATGTTCTTTATTCTATGCACTTGAGCTGTATGTGCTTAAATATTTCGCAGATACCTTAGTTAAGTGGTGGTCAGTATCACTGTTTTTGCTTACAAAAAACTACAGTCTTTAAGAGAGTGCCCTAAATTGTTATATGTTGTTTTTGAGCGTAGTTGGATTCAGTTTGCTATTGCTCATAATATATATATTTGAAACTGGTTGTTTGGTCCAGTAAGTGGCGTGTGCTAAAGCTGTAGTTCAGGATATGCCTGAGTGGTATATTACACGACTTGTGAATCATACATAGTTTGTATGTTATGAACGGACTTCGGTAAAATTTGTCTGCTCACCGTTTCTTTAATACCAGTTTAAATAGCTCTCTGTGATGCGGCAGTTAAATAATCTTATATGTTGCAACAATGGAGCTTATCTGATCCTATCATCACAGAATTAATTGAGTACCTTTTTGGATAACTCACAGTGTACCGGTGATTAAATAGTGTAGTTTCTTAGTACAATGAAACGTATCTGTTCTCAGTGACAACAGAGTTTTAGCAGATAGACGTACAAATATTCCGCTTGTATTGTGAGTCTATAGAGTTAAAACCTAATGTTCGTATGGATTTCCACACTCACAGCTAATTATACTAGTCTGTGTACATTCCACCTTACATACAAACAGGATTGCCCCAGATTAGGTTTATGCACTGCTCTGTTGTATAAGCCGTATTAACGGCGGAAATTATGCTTACTTGATCAAGCTGCACTTAGTCATCTAACCCAAGGCTAATATAATAGCGCTCTGAATATACTTTGTGCACCTTAGTTTTATAAAATAGAGCTATCTTACAACAAGCGGTATCGTGGATGTATACCCAATGCAACTCGAAGTTGATTTTAATTATTAGGAAATAGCCCCAAACAGAATTCTATTATTCAGTCTTTGTGTATTTTACATATTAAAGTTAGCTAATACAGGAGGGATAGTACTTGCAATAATATTCGGTACCAGCACCATATATTTAACACATGGTTAAATCTGAGCGTCCATTATTAAGTGAAACCGTGGCTGACTACAGTAATTTGCGGTAGCTTAAGGCTGTCTAAAAACACAGGAGCTCCTAGGACTCCTCACCATTGCCCTATCGTCCCTAACATGTTTCGCAACTAAACGTTGCTTTTTCAAAGGTGCTAGTTAAATATTATTAACCCCTAATCTGCCACCCCTAACATCGCTGCCACCTACGTACATTTATAAACACTAATCTGCCGCCCCCGACGTTGCCGGCACTATGCTAAATTTATTAACCCCTAAACCTAAGTCTAACCCTAACCCTAACACCCCCTAACTTAAATATAATTAAGATAAATCTAAATAAAACCTACTATTAATAACTAAATAATTCCTATTTAAAACTAGATACTAACCTGTAAAATAAACCCTTAGCTAGCTACAATATAAATAATAGTTACATTGTATCTAGCATATGTTTTATTTTTATTTTACAGGAAAGTTTGTATTTATTTTAACTAGGTAGAATAGTTACTAAATAGTTATTAAATATTTACTAACTACTTAGCTAAAATAAATACAAATTTACCTGTAAAATAAGACCTGACCTGTCTTACACTAACACCTAACCTTACACTACAATTAAATCAATTACCTAAATTAAATACAATTACCTAAATTACAAAAACATCCAAACACTAAATTACACAAAATAAAAAATAAAAATTATCAGATATTTAAACTAATTACACCTAATCTAATAGC
This sequence comes from Bombina bombina, assembly GCF_027579735.1. NCBI lineage: Eukaryota > Metazoa > Chordata > Amphibia > Anura > Bombinatoridae > Bombina > Bombina bombina. Next base: position 334,772,138 of record NC_069503.1, read on the forward strand.
CCTATCAAAATAAAAAAGCCCCCCCCAAAGTAAAAAATCCGTAGCCTAAACTAAACTACCAATAGCCCTTAAAGGGATCTTTTGCGGGGCATTGTGCCAAATAAATCAGCTCTTTTACCTGTAAAAAAAAAAAATACAAACAACGCCCCAACAGTAAACCCACCACTCACACAACCAAGCCCCCAAATAAAATCCTAACTAAAAAAACCTAAGCTACCTATTGCCCTTCAAAGGGCATTTGGATGGACATTGCCTTTAAAAGGGCATTTAGCTCTTTTTCAAGTGCCCAAACCCCTAATCTAAAAATAAAACCCACCAATAAACCCTTAAAAAAGCCTACTAACCCCCGAAGATCCACTTACAGTTTTTGAAGACCCGACATCCATCCTCAACGAAGCGGCAGAAGTTCTCATCCAGGCCCGCAGAAGTCTTCATCCAGACAGCATCTTCTATCTTCATCCATCCGGCATGGAGCGGCTCCATCTTCAAGACATCCGGTGCGGAGCATCCTCTTCAATCGAAGTCTTCTTGCAGAATGAAGGTTCCTTTAAGTGACGTCATCCAAGATGGTGTCCCTTGAATTCCGATTGGCTGATAGAATTCTAGCTCTTATAATAAATTTAGTACAGTGGCGGAAAATTGGTGGCGGCAGATTAGGGGTTAATAAATGTAGGTAGGTGGCGACAATGTTAGGGGCAGCGGATTAGTGGTCAATAATATTTAACTAGTGTTTGTGATGCGGGAGTGCGGCGGTTTAGGGGTTAATATGTTTATTATAGTGGCGGCGATGTCCGGAGCGGCAGATTAGGGGTTAATAATTTTATTTTAGTGTTTGCAATGTGGGAGGGCCTCGGTTTAGGTGTTAATATGTAGTTTATGGGTGTTAGTGTGCTTTTTGCACATTAGTTATGAGTTTTTATGCTACAGCTTTGTAGCGTAAAACTCATAACTACTGACTTTAAAATGCATTAGGAATCTTGGCTCACTTTTAGGCCTCCCAGGACAAACTCATAATACCCGCGCTATCGAAGTCCCATAGAAAAAAAGCCTTTACGAAATTTGCGTTTTATGGTACAGCTTTGTAGCGTAAAACCCATAACTACTGACTTTCAGTTTACGGTATGGATCTTGACGGTATTGGCTGTACCGCTCACTTTTTGGCCTCCCAGGAAGACTCGTAATACCGGCGCTATGGAATTCCCATTGTAAAGGGACTTTTTGAAAGCTGTGGTAATTATGTTGCGTTACAGCCAAAAAAGTGTGCGGTGCCCCTAAACCTGCAAGACTTGTAATACCCACGGTAGTGAAAAAGAGCCTTAACGCTGCTTTTTCACTCATACCGCAAAACTCGTAATCTAGCCGAAAGTTAGGGTCATAAGTAATATTAGATCATTACACTTGGGGTTCGATTTATCAAGCCCTTCTCCTCCCTATGACTGCTGGTTCTCACAAGAGAATCTGCAGTCACGATTTATCAACCAGCGGTCATCAGACCGCTGCTTCTCTACCCTCGTTTCCACCTCTTAGCTGGAGAATTTCAATTTCCCTGGTCTTGTCTGATCTGGCTTAATTTTATGTTGTTTGACTTATGCACTTGTATCGTTTTTGTAATGGGCCCACAGGTTAAGTAGTAAAAGAGGCTAGACCCAAATATAAAGGGAACAGTACTTGTGGAAATGGATGCAATATACAATAGAAGACAAATCAACTGGAGACTGGATACTAGCATGTCAAAGTATAATGTTGCAGATAAAACAGCAATCAAATATAAATTTCAGTCTAGTGAATATTTAACAGGGTACCAAGATACACTGCTAGACTGGAGCAGTCTGGTTATACAAGCTCATTACAAATTAGTGCAAAAAAGGGTACCTGGAACTAGGTACCGAAACCAGAAAAACAGTCACCCACGCCCTTGTCAGCAGCCGGTTGGACTATGGCAATGAACTCTACGCCGGCTCCACCATCAAACTCCAAAAGAGACTCCAACGTATCAAGAAAGCCTCAGCCAGACTCATCCTCAACATCCCTCTCCAATGCCACATCACAACACAACACCTAAGGAACCTTCACTGGCTCCCCATCAATAAGAGAATCAACTTCAAGCTCCTTACCCACGCGTTCAAGGCCCTACACAACATTGGACCCGAATACATCACCCCAGCCAGACAACTCCAATCGGCTGACCAAGCACTCGCAGTCACCCCCCCCCCCATCAGCAAATCCACATCGGGCAGAAGTTCCTTCTCCCACATGGCAGCAAAGACATGGAACACCCTCCCGCTGCACCTCAGACAATCCACCTCCCTTACAAAGTTCAGAAAGGACCTCAAAACCTGGCTCTTTGACTGAACACCCATCCCCTTCCCCCTCCTCCTATCTGTTTTCCCTTAGCACCTTGAGACCCTCACGGGTGATTAGTTTGCGCTCTATAAGTACCCAATAGATAGATAGACAGATAGATAGATAGATGATAGATAGATAGATAGATAGATAGATAGATAGATAGGTAGTGCAAGGCTGGAGCAAATCGTTGTTTGTTATTAAAAGAAAGTAAGTTTAAAAGAACAGTATACACCAATTTTCATATACCTGCATGTAATAGACACTACTATAAAGAATAATATGCACAGATACTAATCTAAAAATCCAGTATAAAACTGTTTAAAAAATTACTTAGAAGCTCCAAGTTTAGATCTGTTCAAAAGGTTAGCTGGAAAACCTACTAAAAGTGGGTGTATAGAAAATAAAACAGAAACTCCTTCCTTTTCCCTTCCTCTGTATATGAAAAGACTCTTTACACAAATAGGAGCAAGCCGGAGTAGGTATACGTTAGTACACTTTAAAACTTTGGGGCTTGGTTAGGAGTCTGAAAATCAGGGCAATTTTATTTAAAAATTAGCAAAACAATATATTTACTTAAAAAAAAAAAACTTGTATAGGCTATATAAATGGATCATCTACAAAACATATATGCAAAGAAAAATCTAGTGTATAATGTCCCTTTAATTAGCAAAGAATGGACAGTGTGTACACAACAATTAAATCAGTGAGAAGTTAAACTGTAGCAGTTTTTGACTATATTGCTTGAACAAATAGAGTAATACATAAATAGTCAGGAGGTAGCAGGAGGCCATACACAATTACTCAGTAAGTAACAGTAAAGCTGTTACCAAATCCTGGCAAGAGCAACAGTATATGGTTATTCAGATATAGGCTGGGTCATGGCACAAAGGTAGGCTAGGAAGCAGAAGGAGGTAATGCACAACATAAATGATAATCACACCCACAGCACAGATAGACTGACAATACAAAACCCCTGAGCAGTTTTAGAGAGAGATGTTTAAAATCCACATTAATCAACACACATGGTCAATTGTAAAACCACAGCACAAATCATAAAAAAAAAGTGATGGTATTTTGAAAACATGTTGTGACCTTTTCCCTGTGTCAGTATTCATATTTTAACATTTGAATGATAACTCCTATAGATATCAATGCATATGGATATATTAAATTTAACATTGGAACACATTATTAACTTTTGAATACTGATTCCCAAAGACTTCAATGTAATGTTATGAAATTCAATATTCAAATATTTAAATAATATTCAAATATTTAGTATTTTTATTTTATTTTTTGTTTTAAACCAACTTTATTGAAATAATATCAAGTTACAATGTGGGAGACACAGCTCCCTGTGTATAACATACAATAATTTGTGGTTTTTAAACATGTTAATTAAAAGGAAAAGAAAAGAAGAGAGGAGACCTTCTTTTGTTTTTGGCAGTTCTAGCCAAGTTAGTCCTGTTCAGACAATGTGATATCATTAAGAATGTTGAAAAGAAAAAAAAGAGAAATATGCTACTGTACTTTGTATTATTTATTAATTGTGAAGGTCGACTCATTACCACATAATTGTTAGGGTTAGCAAACCGTTTGTCCTTATTTAGTTTAAAGAAAAAACAAATTTAAACTTATGTGATTTCGTTTATTGATATATTATATGGTTTCCAATAAACATGTCGTTTCCTACTTTAATTGTGCGTGTTTTCATTTTTAAGATAGTGTTCCCATGTGTTCAATATTTCTGCATAGATGTCCATTTTAGCATTTTGAAGGAAAAAATATTTTTCTAAGTCTAAGAATTCAGAGACCTGTTGCGTTCACAATGTCAAAGGTGGGGCCTCTCTGCTCTGCCAATTTCTGGCTAATAGGTATTTGGCACTATTGTTCATTATGTTAAACAAATTTAAGCTGGGTTTGTATTTAATTTTTTGGGGTTTATTTAGGAGCCATATCAGGGGGTCTAGTGGGAATTGTGTGTCTAGTAATTTTTCTATTTCTCCAATAACTCTTTTCCAAAAATTTTGAATAATGTTGCACCACCACCAAATATGTGCCATGTTTCCATGACCGTGTCCACATCTCCAGTAGTGGTTTGATCTATTATGAAAGGCGGTGTAATGTTGTAGGGTTGAAATACCATCTGTGTAGTAACTTAAAGTTTATTTCTTGTAATGACAGTGAGATAGAAGTTTTAGTTATATTTTCTAAGATAGTTATGCTGGTTTGTGGTAGAATTATAATGCCCAGTTCTTCTTCCCATTTTTAAGGTATGGAGGTATGTGTCCTGGTGGGTTATGAGTCAGCATTTTATAAAGCAATGAGAGGGTATGTGATAGTGGGGGTGATATAATACCAAGGTTTTAAAAGTTAGTCAATGGACTAGTCATATATTTGGATTGCTTATGAGAAGTAATGAAGTGATGGATGTTATTATATGTAAGCCAGTTTCAAAAGCAATTGTAACCTTTATCAGTTAGGTCTGATTGTGTCACTTTTTTCGTTATCTATTATGAAGTATATTGGAATATCTTGGTAAAAAGTGTTGGGAGCTGTAATTGCCCGTTCTCTATTAATGAAGTTAAGGGGTAGGGGGGATGGTATGAATGAAATGTTAGGGAATATGGTAGGACAAGTTCCCATGTTCTATAAGTTTCAGCTATCAGCGGGTAGTTAGTTGTTTGTTTGATATGTATGTTCTCTATATTCTAGCAAATTCATCCCAAATGAGGGGTATTTGTTGGTGAGTGTTCTAATTGCATCCATCGTTTATGTTCATAATGAATGTACCAGTCTATTATTCTTTGCAGGGATATGGCTTGTCTATAAAAACTAATATTGGGTATTCCCAGGCCTCCTTGGAGTTTTGGAGTTTGCATAGTTTTTTTATTAATTTCAGGTGGTCTTCGGTTCCATCCAAAAGTGCTAAAAGCTTTCTATAGACTAGGTATGTATGTTTTTGGTATCGGGATCGGTAAGGCCTGGAGTATATATGAGTCTAGGAAATATTCATTTTAAGTACATTTGTTTTACCTAACCATGATAGTTTTTTGGATAGCCATGATGATAAATCTCTTATTATGGCATTTTTGATGGGGATATAATTATTTGTAAAAGTCTTTTCTATTGTGGTTGCTAGTTCGATTCCTAGATACTTTAAGCAGTGGGGATACCATGAGAGTGGAGTTATCTTTTTAACTTTGTCTAACATGTTTTTGTTTAGATTTATATTTAGCGCCTCTGATTTGGTGGTATTTATTGTGAAATTGGAGAATAGTTCAAATTTTTGGAATTCTTGTAATAGTCGTATTGAAGTCAGTGGATTTGTGATGGAGAATAAAATGTCATCTGCAAACATGGACAGAACGTATGTTTGGGAGCCAATGTCTATTCTAATTTCTAATTTTTGTTGCTAGGGTCTCTATGAAGCAAGCGAACAACAAAGGTGATAACGGGCATCCTTGTCGCATTTCGTTGGATATGGTAAATGATTTTGTCAGGATACCATTTATCAATAAAGAACAAGGGGATATGGGAACGCGCTGTAAAAAACAGCATATGAGAGGTAAAGAACTATATAAGGAATGTGGATTACACAAGAGTATAATAAAAAAGTTTATAATTGTATTACAATAAGCGATGCCGGCAATGTGATACAAAGTAAAATAGTACAATTAAAATAGGATAAGGCCCTCCACATAATGTGGGAAAACAGATCATTCTCTATCAGGGAACCCCAGGAGATCCCAGAAGCTTGCTGCAGACTGAGGATGGATCCTCCGGTTCTAGAGCATCAGGAGTCCACTTCGACCCAGAGTCAGCAGGGGGGACAGCCACGTCAGAAACAGTGGTCCAAGATACCGGAGAAGAAACGTAAATCCTGAAACTCTGTGAATTCACAGGATCTTAAAGCAGTTGGAAGAGTTATGTTTTTTTTTTTCCCCAGATCTCAGCTGGGGGAAGCTGGGGTACTATGTGCCAGCACTTGGAGCCCAGAAGGACGCCAAGCAAAGGACAGATAAGTAAAATGATGTTGTTTTGACTTTGTATGTTCTGTTGTTCTGTTTCTGTATAACTACTATGTCACAAGATGAGGGGGAAGAGACTCAGGGTGGTCTTGGCAACATGAGCCAGGAAACTGGTCATATGGAGAAGGACTTTTATTGTGTTCAACCCCCATAGACTCCTACCAGAGACATATTAATGCAAAAGTCGTTACTGTTGGAGATATTCATGGAAGTTGAGAGTTATGCTTATTGTGATAGGCCAAAAGAGACTTTGTGATACTGCTGATAAAGTTAATTTCCGCTCTTTTTTGCACTGATGATTACATGTTTTTCTATTCTCTTTTCTTCATATATCTTTATATATTAGAGGTATTGCCATAATAAGTTGTTCTCGTTGCTAACCGCACTTAGGAAAAGCAAGGTGTGGATCCCGATGGAGAGTAACACAGTTTATGTTTCTATGTTTTTTGTTCATTGTTATGTGTTTTTTTTACTTTTATTAAACCAGGTGTTTCCTTCCATGTACGTTAATAGGACATTGGGGAGGAGATGGGGGGTGAGGGTGACGCAGACTCCGAAAGATGTGAAGGTAAGAGAGGATGACCAGGGTGCTGATGACTTGGCCAAGATTAGATATACAGGGAGGCAGAGGGAAGATGTAGGGAGCTTTACTGATGCCACATAATTTAAGACTCATATCGCATAATGTTAGGGGCTTGAATTCAGACACTAAAAGGCGAACTGCTATGACACATTATCTAAGAGAAAAAGCAGATATCATATACCTCCAAGAGACACACTTTATTTCCCAGACAATTCCAAAATATTGGACACATCAGTTCCCCCATCATTTTCACTCTACAACGGACTCAAAAAAAAGGGGGGTCTCAATTTTACTACATAAATCCTTAGACTTTGTTTTAGATAGTGAGATTAAGGATAAAGAGGGTAGGTTTGTGATAGTTAGAGGCACAATTCAAAATACTAGAGTTACCCTTTGTAATGTGTATGCGCCTAACGAAACACAGAACGCCTTCTTCTGGAAGATCACACCTGACACAATGGTCACAAGAGAGAATCATTCTAGCGGGAGATTTCAATGTTGCCATGCTCCCTTTTTCAGAGGGAGGCCCTGGGGGACTAACAAGTAAACAGCATCGACATAACACCATTGTTAAGTCAATCAGGGAGTCATTAGAAGCACACAATCTCGTTGATTCCTGGGAGGCGGTGGGCAACGCTAAACATGACTACACTTATTACTCCCCAGCACATAATTCATACTCCACACTAGACTATGTTTTTGTCAGTCAGATCTTAGCCCCTAATCTAGTGTCATCAGGTACGCAGACTTGTGTCTGGTCAGATCATTCGATAGTAAATTTAGAATTGACAGGTATTTTAAATTTCACACGACCCAGGTCATGGACATTTAATCCAACACTACTTAAGAGTCCAGGAATACAGGAGAGGATAATAATAGCATTAAGAGAATACTGGCATTTAAACAATGGCTCCACAAACAATCCATTAATGACATGGGCAGCACATAAAGCGGTCTTGAGAGGCCTATTCATTAAAGAGAAAGCGGTAGTGGTAAAACAATCAACGCAGGCAGCAAAAACACTCCAGAAAGAAATAGAAACTCTTGAGAAGGAACATAGACGCTCTCTCTCTTCGAGAGTTTACAAGTCCCTCCAGTCTAAAAGACAGGAACTGGCCAAAATCTTAAACAAGTTCTCTATCCGAGCGGCTTTGAGATTGAGAGCACACTACTATGTGTACGCCAACAAGCCAGATAAATATCTGGCACATAAACTGAGGGAGAGAACAAGGTCCTTTGCTATACCCTCCATTTACAGTCAGACCGGGGCCCCCACTTCAAACCCTCAGGAAATAACTGAAACCTTTGCTAAGTATTATGAGAATCTATATGATGGGAAAAAGGTATCCCCGGGGGATCTTGGTCGGCAAACAGATGACTTTTTTAGACAGGCTGATTTGCCGGTTATTCAAGAGGCAGATCTGGCGAAACTTAATGAAGACATCTCAGCCACCGAAATACTATCAGTAATTAAAGACCTTAAGTCGGGCAAGGCGGCAGGCCCAGACGGCCTTACGGGGGAGTATTATAAATTATTTAAGAGGGAGCTGCTGCCTCACCTCCTAACTCTTTGTAATGGGATACTCGCGGGAGAGGACATACCCAAAGAAATGCTCCAGGCCAAAATAGTTGTAATACCCAAACCAGGGAAAAATCCGAAATATTGTCAAAACTACAGGCCAATTTCCCTAATTAATACAGATCTTAAAATTTTCACAAAGATCATGGCAAATAGACTTAAAATGTTTTTACCCTCACTGATACATAAAGACCAAGTGGGATTTATTAAGGATAGAGAGGCCCCTGATAATGTTAGGAGAATTGTAACCCTGGTAGACTTTTTATCCCAGTCTAAAACGCCATCCCTCCTTCTATCACTAGACGCGGAAAAGGCATTTGATAGGGTAGACTGGAAGTTTATGCTTAGAGTATTAGAAAAAATGGGTTTTGAAGGAGCCTTTGTGAGAGCACTTGAGAGCATATATTCAAGACCAACGGCAGTAGTGGGAGCGGCTGGGTACATTTCTAGGCCCATAGATATCTTAAACGGGACTCGCCAGGGTTGTCCGCTTTCACCGCTTTTGTTTGCCATTAGCATTGAACCACTAGCAGCGTTTATCAGGCACTCATCAGACGTGAGGGGAGTGGAGATAGCTAAAGAAGAATATAAATTAACATTATTCGCTGATGATGTCTTGTTGACTTTAACCAGACCTTTGATCTCTTTGCCTTGTCTGTATGATATCCTGGGAAGGTACTCAGAAATTTCGGTATATAGGATTAACCTAGATAAATGCGAGGCTCTACCGATATGTCTGCCATCACATACAAAAAAAATAATAGAACTAAATTTTAGCCTAGTATGGGCAAAAAGTCATATCACATATTTGGGGGTCAGGATCAACAGTTCTTTCTCAGACTTGTATAGCTTAAATTTCATGCATATTTTCAAAGTCATCAGGAGGGATCTGAACAATTGGAAAAAGGGTAAATTCTCGTGGTATGGTAGATTGTCGGCTATCAAAATGAACGTACTTCCCAGGGTGTTGTACCTTTTCAGAGCCTTGCCGATTGGGATTCCCCTTGCAGATTTGAATGCCCTACAATCAGATCTATTTCGCTTTTTGAGGGGAGAGCTTTTGAAGCAACATAGGCATGTGGGGGGAGTGGGGGTCCCGAATCTACTAGATTACTACCAGGCCTCTAGGTTGGCACAGTCTACCATATTAGCCAAAAATTCCCAGGAGGTCATCTGGCCAAAAATTGAAGCTGATCTGGCGCGATGTGAGAGCCCGGCGGATGTCTTGTGGGAACCAGAGCTGAAAACAAAAACACTCGCTTTTAGATCAGCAGTAACAATGGAGACAACACATAATTGGCATAAAGTTACCAAACAGTTGGGCCTAATATCCCCAGGATCCTTGTCTCTCCCTTTGAAGTTTTTACTGCCCTCTGAACTTAGAAAGGTGGTGGGAAAATGGGAAAATAAGGGGTTATATAGGGTGGCGGATTTTCTTGATAAAAATAAAATCCTTACTTTTAATCAGATTAGGGATAAAATCCAACCTCACACTTTAATGTGGTATCTTTACCTACAGATATCATCAGCCATAGCTAAATACACTTTTAAAAGAATAAACCAACCTCTGTCTGCCTTGGAGCGCATTTGCAATACGCACTCAAGAGGGAAACAGGTGATATCTCAGTTATATTTAATGCTCCAAGACAAGAAAGCTAATCTCAAATCTCCTCTTATGGAGAGATGGGAGAAAGATGTAGGTGAAACAAAGGAAAAAGAATCTTGGGAGACAATATTATTTGAGACTAGTAAGGGAATGATTAGTGCAGATATGAGGGAAAACTGTTTGAAGGTGGCATTTAGGTGGTATCTTACCCCAGAAAGGACAGCATACATTTCTGCCCTGAACTCGGCAGCTTGCTATAGAGGATGCGGGTTGAGGGGGTCATATAGACATATGTGGTGGGACTGCCCAAAAGTTCGTTCATTATGGACGAGACTTTCGAAGCTACTGTGTGACACGCTAGGTGAAGTCATTGAATTGACTATAACTCAGGGACTCCTGAACGAGAGGGTGAGACCGCTGAATGCAGCAATCAACACTTTTATTAAAACTCTATGTACATGCTTACGCATTTGTATAGCTAGACATTGGAAGGTGGGGGCACCGAGCTGGACAGAGGTAATGGATAAGATAAAGGATACTTACACAATGGCAGAAATGGTGGCATGGTCGCAAGGGAAGGTGGAGCATTTTCAGAAAGTATGGTTTTACTGGGTGATGAGTGGAAACTCAACCTCTGCTAATATCACAGAGGGAATTGAAAGAAGTGGACCAGAACATTAGGGTAGAGACAGAGAATCTGACACAAATACCTTTACGTTTGACACCTTCACATCTGAAAAATAATGATATATATAGAAGTTTTATGATAGACGACTGTTTGATTGAATGGTAGATACTTGGAGCTTTGGGAAACACCAGGTAGAGGGGGGAGGGGGGTAGAAGGAGTTTAAAGGGATTTTTTTTTTTTTTTCTTCATTTTTTTCATTTCTATTAACTGACAATGTCTTGCTTAAATCTATTATCTGTTCAACTCAACATTAGAGTTATTTGGAATTCTCATGGACAAGTTACTATGTATAATACTCATTTGTTGTTAATTCCCAAAATAGTCGTGTATATCTATTTATGGGACATATGCAAGTGCTATTGTCAATCTTTGTTTATTTATCTTATGTATTTTGTAAACTGGTTGTAAGAAAATCAATAAAAAGTATTTCAACTAAAATAGGATAAGAATCAACATAAATTGTAAAACATCAGTGTGTAGTGCTGTAAGTAACTGAAAAAAATAATATTACTATGTTGCAAAATAACACAATGTTAAAATTGAAACAGAGTCAATGTTACCGTCCTTTCACAATCAGGCCAGTGATTAGAGTGTCTGATCCAGCTGTTTATATGAATGCAGGTATAACTTGGATGATTCCCTCTGTGTTGTTTATAAAACAGCGAAAAGCTTGCAGAATCTTCTGGCTTGTATCCAATGACTGTGAGTTAAATTTCAAAGACACATTCACAGCCATATTTGCGGGATGTCCCGTGCTGTGGGCCGGTTCCTGTCAGGAGGTCAAAGTGCAGGAGTAATGATAAGCAGCGACAGACTTCGTTTCTTTGAATCTTGATCTTGATAAAGGCCTGACTAGGCTGAAACACGTAGAAATTTGCTCATAACTTGTGAAATGAAGTAGTAGGTAAGGTGGTTGAGACCAACTCTAATGCACAGAGTTGTTTTTTCTTGGAAATACCATCATACCCATGATCTACTTTCTTTTGTCCAGCACTGGAATCTGAATAATATGGACGCTGTTACAAACTTTACTTGCAATACAACTGCTTGACTTACATATGCGGTAGGTGCGGTGCATTGAGCCTCTTTAATATATGAATTGACTCTATATGCGTAATTCCCACCCATGACCCACATTTGTTAAAAGCAGTTTGATTCATTTTAATTCAAAGAAACGAAGTCTGTCGCTGCTTATCATTACTCCTGCACTTTGACCTCCTGACAGGAACCGGCCCACAGCACGGGACATCCCGCAAATACGGCTGTGAATGTGTCTTTGAAATTTAACTCACAGTCATTGGATACAAGCCAGAAGATTCTGCAAGCTTTTCGCTGTTTTATAAACAACACAGAGGGAATCATCCAAGTTATACCTGCATTCATATAAACAGATGGATCAGACACTCTAATCTCTGGCCTGATTGTGAAAGGACGGTAACATTGACTCTGTTTCAATTTAACATTGTGTTATTTTGCAACATAGTAATATTATTTTTTCAGTTACTTACAGCACTATACACTGATGTTTTTTGTAATACAATTATAAACTTTTTTATTATACTCTTGTGTAATCCACATTCCTTATATAGTTCTTTACCTCTCATATGCTGTTTTTTACAGCGTGTTCCCATATCCCCTTGTTCTTTGTCTATTTTGGTTTGATGTTAGGAGGTGCACTTACCTTTTGGGAATAGCATTTGAGATTTGAGCGTTGTATCTTATACCTACCCTGTTGTTTTGATTACCATTTATCAATAGTTTTGCATTTGGGATAGGAATGTAGTGAGAAAATTCTAGTTAAAATCTTTGAGCCGAGGGGGCGGAGTCTGGCCGTGCTGGAACATGGCCGCAAAGGGATAGAGCTCCGAGCTGAACAACCCTATCCCTACCACTCAACATGGTTGTTTGCCTAGTGGAGTGCCCCATTTTGAGTCTGGGGGCTCATAGAAGCGGAGGGACCCTCCATATCGCGAGATGAGATGAACCTGGGCCTCGAACGTGGGATATATCTAACTGCGCATATAGCGCAACAAAGCAGAGACTGGCATCATCTTGCAGAGCAGAGCCTGCTGACTACAGCTGAAACAAGCCTGTGGACATAACACAGCAGGTGAGACCACTAGCACATTACAGTGCGAAGCACCCAACTAAATCCAATTAACGATATAGTATATGGCATCGGCAGATAGAAGATGCATAAAGATAGGAAAAGTATGCCATAAAGAGCAACTAGGCCGTCACATCCTCAGCTTTACTAGCAATCTCATACACAATATCGATCAACACTAATACTATAATAGAGCCATAACACAATATGAGTATACCCTGATCCTGCCGAAAATGATGTCCCTGAACTAGGCAGATTGAAAGCCAATACACCGCCATATGTGACACGCCTTTGTACATCAGGCTTTCACCTCACGACTATAAGAGATACAAGAGACACAAGACCATCAGAGAAAAGAATAAATTACTCTCCCATAAGCCCTAACAAATACCTTGGGGAACATTAATAGCATTCAGGGCTTTAACACAAGAATTAAAAGGCCTTATATTCTGCATACAATAACTAGACACAGGCCTCTAATACAAACCTCTGGGAGGTCTATTATGGCTGCTAGGAAAGGAGCTAAGCTCGACAAAACTAATAAACAACAAAACATACTGCCTATATCATTAAGCACTTTCTTTGGTACTAGTGAGGCCTCCATCTCAGAGCAAAAAGACACTGGGGATCTTACCCCAAATCAACAAGATGCAACACAGCAGCAAATTGCCCCGTTAGATATGCTGACGCAACTTAAAGCAGATATAGCTAATCTGCCCTCCAAGTCGGACTTTGACTCACTGAAAAGCTTAATTAAGTCAGAGCTTACGACCATAAGGAAGGAAATATCTGACATTGGCTACAGGGTTGAGGATCTGGAAGACACACAGGGAATGTTAAACTCTTTTTGATGGATTCAATCATGACTCAGGCTAATATACATGAGGTCAAGCTCTCTGCCCTTCAAGATAAAATAGACGATCTAGATAATAGAAATCGAAGAAACAACTTAAGGATCCATGGAATACCGGAAAAAGTTGCTACCACAGACTTGGAAAATTATATTCAAGATCTATTTCATCATTTAAAGAAAGACCCTCAGGCTTCAAAGGCGGAACTTGACAGGGTACACAGAGGTCTTAGGCCTCCTCCACCAGACACTGCACCACCAAGAGTTGGGATACTTAGGTTTCTAAGATACAAAGACAAAGAAGAAGTGTGGAATTCAGCTCGTCAACTAAGGGATATTTCTAATCTAGATCATAATCTACAAAAAAATTTGGACTTGAGCCCCAACACACTGCAGAGAAGGAGGGAGGTTGCATTCATTACCAGAATGCTTAGATACAAACAGATAAGATAAAGATGGGGATATCCCTTCAGCCTGGTGGTCTCACATAATGGCAACATCTTCACTTATAAGGAACCTCAGGACTTAGAGTCCCTCTCTAAGGGTCTTGACCTAACCTTCAATACACCTCCAGATTTCAACTCCTCGGGGAACAGTAAAGAAGGAGAGACTTTGGATATCAGACCAATACAGGGAAAGCAACGCTGGTAGGTGGCATCCACTAACAGGTGTAGAAAGGATAAAAATAAAAACACTTTCAAAGATACCATAGTCTCTACCGCACAGGAGGCATGAAGCAGAGCATATATGGGTGAGATTGTACTTGTTTTATGTAATGAAAGCATATATAATTGTTTCAGGGATATTATACATGTATTAGTTGTTTAGAGAAGGCTGGGAGGTGATGGGTATAAATAACATATATATGTATTTGGGAACCCATACAGAATGAATGTTCTTTCAAGAAATGAGGTTGTTCTACATTCCCCTTAATTTATAGCAATAAGCTATATGGTTGTTTTTGAAATGTGTTTTACTGTTATTTCATGGTTTTTATTTGTTATTGTTTACTATGTTAAACTGCACAGACTGACATTTCACTTAAACTCTTTAAGACAAAAGGACAGAAGAAGACATACAATATGTCTCGAAAGCCACATCACATATATAACTTCTAAGAAGAAAATACATACATGGCTCAGTGCTTACATACACCCATGGGGCCTGTAGATAAACAAAAGGGGATTACTTTCCTCTCAGTTAACGCGAAAGGCCTCAATAGTCAGTTCAAAAGGAACATTGCACTTAGAGATTTCAAAGAGAGAAAGGGAGACGTGATCTTCATACAGGAGACGCGCTTCCTAGCTAACAGGGAACATAAAGTTGGAGATACATTTTATGCTTCCGACACAGCAAAAAAGGGAGGTGTGGGGATTTTATTTAGAAGAGGCATACTATTTCAGGTTAATAAACAAATAAAAGATAAATGAGGTAGATTCCTAATACTAGTAGGCAATTTATTCCATAAGCAAATGACACTTGTTAAATCATATGCCCCGAACTCCGCACAAGATACCTTTTTTAAAACCTTGACAAATTAAATTTTAGATGTGGCAAGGGGCACCCTAATAGTCTGTGGTGATTTGAATTGCTCATTGGAACCTACAATGGATACTTCAACGGGAACATCATCTATCTCACACTCAGTCATTCATAAAATTAAACTGTGCCTTAGAGATCTTGCTTTACACTACACATGGAGGATATTACATAGAACAGAAAGAGATTACACAGTTTACTCTCACCCACATGCTAGATATTCTAGGATAGATTACATCCTCACTGATGTCACTTGCCTTGCACTAGCAGAAAGTTGCAATATACTAACTACGACGTGGACGGATCATTCAATGGTAGGATGTTACATGCGCTGGGACACTAGAGAAAGGTCTAGTTATATGTGGAAACTAGAGGAGAGGTTACTAGATGACCCAATATATGCAGAAAGAGTTGAAGAAAGCTTTACATTGCTTCTTCCAGTTTAACTCGGACCCTGAAACGGATGTTAGACAGTGTTGGGGAGCACATAAGGCTGTCATTAGGGGGGAACTGATGAGCATAAGATCACATCAGTTGAAACAGCAGAGAGCCTACTATAACTCAGTGTTAAACAAAATAGAAGAACTAGAGAGAGACCATAAAAAAGACCCCCAGGACTCACAAATACTGGATCTACCAATGGAATATAGAGGTAAACTTAACATACTAATCCATAAATAATGCAAATCCAATGCACTTAAACTTAAACAACAGACTTATGAGGGGGATAATAAATGCAGTAGGCTATTTGCTAGGAAGTTGAAGCGTAAAATACATAAAATTTATATACTAGTAACTGATTCTAAAGGAAAAGAAAAGTTCTCATCTGAACACATAGCTGAGGCATTTTGGGTATATTATGAGCAACTCTATAACTTGCAAGAGGCCCCATTAGAAAATATTGATAAGTTCCTGGATCGGATGAATCTCCCTCAGATAGAGGAGGAGGACAGGGCTCAACTTAATAAACCCTTTACAATCAATGAAATAAAGAGAATAATCTCCCTGCGGAGAAAGCCCCAGGCCCAGATGGTTTCACAACCTTTTATTATAAAAAATATATGGATATTCTGGCACCACATTTATTAAGACTTTTTAAGTCTATATCAGTAAAAACCCCACTCCTAGATGAATCCCTGGCCACACACATTGTAGTAATCCCTAAACTGGGCAAGAAAACAGATAAAGTGGAAAACTTTAGGCTCATATATTTACTTACTAATGATATAAAAATGTATGCTAAGTTATTGGCCACCAGATTGAAAGCCATCATACCAAAGATAATAACCAAAGATCAAGTTGGGTTTGTGATCAATAGAGAGGCGAGGGACAACATGGTGAGAGCCGTCGATTTGGTAGATTATGCAACTTCGCAGGATATCCCCTTAGTTATAATCTCCACAGACGCAGAAAAAGCTTTTGACCACGTCTGTTGGAGATTCTGTCTTGGAAAAATTTGGTTTAGGGAATATATTCATAGCAAAAATATTAGCATTATACATCTCACCCTCTGCACAAGTGCGAGTGAATGGTACTCTATCTCAACCTTTCTTAATTAAAAACGGCACGAGACAGGGGTGTCCCTTGTCCCCTCTGCTGTTCGCTTGTGTAGTTGAGGCTCTAGCTGTGACAATTAGAGATAATACAAATATTGAGGGAGTGAAGATTAAATATAC
Organism: Bombina bombina; assembly: GCF_027579735.1. Lineage (NCBI taxonomy): Eukaryota > Metazoa > Chordata > Amphibia > Anura > Bombinatoridae > Bombina > Bombina bombina. Next base: position 334,789,143 of record NC_069503.1, read on the forward strand.
GGACTACAAAATTATGCTTTACACAGATGATATTCTACTCACCTTTACAAATCCACTCATTTCCCTAATGTTAATACTGAAACATTTAGAGGAATTCCAATTAGCATCAAACTTTTTGATCAACAAGTCAAAATCAGAAATACTTAACGTCTCTCTTCCACAGGCACACCTTAACCAGTTAAAACAGATTCCCTTTTACGTGGCAAAAAAATCCTTAAAATACCTAGGGATCTTCCTCACGAACAGTACAAAAGACCTGTTTCAGGCTAATTACATCCCAGTACAACGAGAAATAATAGCTGACCTCTCCTCATGGAGATCAATTCACACTTCATGGCTAGGGAGAATAAATAGCTTTAAAATGAACGTCCTTCCATGCATATTTTATATCTTGCAGGCCCTACCGCTTCCTTTAACTTTTAATTACCTCCCATCTTTACAGACAAAAATGTTGGAATTTGTTTGGGATAGGAAATCTGCTAGAATAAATACAAATATTATGTGTACACCAACTCGGGATGGAGGTCTAGGGGTACCTGATCTGGAAAAGTATAGATATGTCATATTCTTACAAACAAATTTGGACTGGTTCCATAATTATGACAACAAGACTTGGGTACAAATAGAACATGAAATATCAGACTGCAGTCACTTGGGTTCTCAGTGTTGGTCTAATCTAAAATGGATAAAACGGGGAAATCATTTAAACTTGCTATGTTTAGAAACTTTTACATTATGGAACAATATCTTATCGAAGTTCACACATATATCCTCTAAGTACTCCCCTTTGACACCACTTTTTGAAAATGAGGATTTTGCTCCAGGATTACGCTTACCGCATCGCCTCTTAGATGCGGCGATTAGAACATTGCAGGTGTACCACCTGGGCAATGAAACTAAACTATACTCAAGGGAGGAATTGATTGAAAGAGGTATGTTGATATTTAAGGATTGGCTGTTCCATCGCCAATGCATCTCCTTTATCTTTAAGCATAGTGATAGGAAAAATCTGATCAGACCCATGACCCAGTTTGAAAATATGTGCATAGCCTGTAAACCGATAAACCACTCATTATCTTTACTGTATAAACTATTAGAACTACCCCCACCGGGACACGTCCCTTATTATATAGAGAGATGGAATAGTGACTTAGGTATAGATATTAATCAGAGGGAGGCAAAGGGTATTTTTCACAATATCTCAAAAGCATCAGTATCAGCCAAGGTGACCAAGCTAAATTTTAAAATACTACATAGGTGGTATATGTCTCCAGTCAGAATACATAAGTTATTTCACACACAAAGTAATGTATGTTGGAGGTGCGGCCTAGAGAGAGGAACAATGGCACACATTTGGTGGACATGCACTGGTATAGTCCCTTTATGGGAAAGCATAGTGGTAGAATCCACTAAGATATTAGGCAGGCCACTCCCAATTGACCCTAAGATATGGTTATTCCTCTGTTCCCCTAGAAAACTTACGACAGCACAAAAATAAATGCTAAACATTCTAAGTAACAGCATGAAAACATTATTAGTCCAGAAATGGAAAACAAGAGACATTCCCCAAATAGCGCAATGGGTACACAAATGTAATGATATGGTGAGGTTGGAGGAATACCATTATTTGAAAATAATAAATATAAACCTGTACGCACAGATACTGTCAATATGGGAAACTTATGTGGCACAGAGATTCGTAAAACGAACCTAAGGTAATTATAGAAGCTTTGATATAGATATATGTGTAAAAGTGGGACAGAATTAAGTATAATTTTTAATACAAAAATGTGCAAAGAAATCCAGACCATTTGTTTTGAAGGTCTGTGCATCTGTAATTCTCACAAGAATTTTGTAATGTTTAAATTATGTAACTTATTACTGGGTGTTATTGTTGTTTATGTCTTCACTCTGGAAACTTAATAAAAATATTAAAAAAAAATAAAATCTTTTAGCCGAAGCCCATATGAGTCAATGTGGAACGTAAAAAGTCCCAGTCAACACGATCAAAGGCCTTTTCTGCGTCTATAGACAAAAGGATTCCAGTAATTATCTTGTCTTTGGACATATTGAATTAAATTTAAGGAGAATGAAGGGAAACAGCGCGGCTCCAAAGCAGTCTCCAGGGAACAGCGGCGAACCCAAACAGAACACAGGCTGAGCTCAGTCTGAGCAAAGAAGCTTCGTAAGCAGCTGGAGTTGAAGAGGTGCTAACCAAGGAGAGGAGAGTCAGTCCGACAAATCACAAAGAAAGAAGAAGGCGGCACACTTGGTAATGAAAACAAGAAAGGAGCTTTATTCCATATTTCCAGTCGCTGCACACACACTACCAACAAGAGACGGAAGAAGAAGGCCCTGACCGTGATGTCTTTAGTCTCTCTTTTTGGGACGAATCACACTTGATCTTGGTGGATAAGGTTTGGGAGTATGAAATTTATTCTATTTTCAAGTATTTTCACAAATAGTTTTACGTCCGTATTTATTAATGAGATAGAGCGGTAGTGTGATGGGTGATCTAGAGCTTTTTTGGGTTTAGGTAGTACAATAATGTGGGCCTCTAGGGATCTTGTTGAAAGTGCTTTAGATTTGTCAATATAAATTTTAAAAATTGTGATATGGGGGGAGGAGTTCTTCTTGAAATAATTAGTAATATCTGTTGCTAAAGCCGTCGGGGCCTGGGGATTTACAATTGGGGAGGTCTTTAATAGTCATTTGTATCTCTTCAAGTGTTATAGAGTCCTCTAGCTTATCCTTTTGGTCATCCGTGAGGTGCGGTAGATGTATGGATGAAAAGTATGAGTTTATGTCATTCATTTTCGATTCTTTTGAAAGAGTCTTTTGATCAGTGTTGCAGTTAAAAGGACATTATACACTAGATTTTGTTTTGCATAAATGTTTTGTAGATGATCCATTAATATAGCCCATACAGTTTTTTTGGGGTTTTTTTTAATGGGTAGTTTTGCTTATTTTTAAATAACGTTGCTCTGATTTTCAGACTCCTAACCAAGCCCCAAAGTTTTAGGAGAATACCGACATATGCCTATTCCAGCTTGCTCCTGTTTGTTTAAAGGGTATTTTCATATGCAAAGGAAGGGGGAGGGGGGAGTGTCTGATAAATCCCACTTTCAGTGGGTGTTCCTGTAACCTTTTAAACAGAGCTAAGCTGGAAGCTTCTAAGTTTAACGGTTTTATACTGGATTTTTTTATCAGTATCTGTGCATATTATTCTTTATAGTAGTGATTATTACATGCAGTTATATAAAAATTGGTGTATACTGTCCCTTTAAGGTTATAGAGATTTTGTTAGTATTCCCTAGATATCTTAGATATGGCCTGGGTTGAGCAATATTTTTATTATGGTTGTCTTTAATGTGGAGTATATAGTTTTTGTTAGCCTTTTGTTTAAGACATTGCACTAATAATAGACTGGCTTTGTTTTGACCTTAATAGTTTAGTTGTTGGAGGCATAGTGTTTGACGTTTGTGTTCTTTGTTTATTTGAGTTGCCAATTTATATTTTTCTATTTATGTTGATTTTCAAGGTCTTCAATGTTTGAGAGTAGGGTTGTTAGATATATATGTCTTTGTTTTAGAATAGAAGCCCTTATAGCCATGAGTTCCCCTCACAACACACATGTGTGGGGATACATTTAATGGGGATATTTTTGGTGTGTTGTTATGTAGGAAATATTCAGATAGTTTGTTTAATTTGTTGGACTGTTAGTGGGTCTGTCAGGAGTTGTTCATCTAGTCTCTATATGTAGTTGTGTATAGGTTTAGATGGCCATTTCATCGAACCAAGGACCGATGCATGGTCTGACCATGTTATGGGGGTTATTTTTGTTGAGTTGAAAAAAGATAGACCTGTGACATCAGTGAAGATGTAGTATTCGTGAATATTGTTTGTGTGGGTATGAGTAAAACGTGTAGTTTTGTTTTTCTGGTTGCAAAACTCTCCATAAATCATGGGCTGTCAATTTTTTCAAGCAATTGAGAGTTCAATTTATTTGAGGTGTGGGGACTGAAGAGTTTTTGGCTGAGCAGTCTAATTCAGCATTCAACAGCATATTAAGGTCTCCGCACATTATTAGGATCCCTTTCTGATGTTCTAAGATGAGATTTGTGACTGTTTTAAGAAAGGCTGCTTGTTTGATGTTCGGTGTGTATATTGAAACTAAAGTGATGGGCCGCCCATAGAATAGTCCAATCAGAATGATGTATCTACCTGCCCTATCTCTTATTATTTTGATTTCCTTGAACAGAACATTTTTTTTATTAATATTCCCACCCCATTTTTCTTAGATTTTACATTAGAGCATAGTAACAGTTGCCAAACTTGAGTGTGAAGGTGATTGGTTCTCTGCCACTAATGAAGTGGGTTTCTTGTATACATACCAAATCTGATTTATGTCTATGAAAATCCCTTAAAGCTTGGGATTTCTTAGATGGAATGTTCAAACCTTTTGCATTTATCGTTTGGATCCATATTGAGTTTGTGTCGCCATTTTAGCCTGTTGCATTGGTTTGTCAGGGTAAACAGGGGTATTTTGGAAGTACTTACTGGGGAGGTCTGTGCATCCGTCAGTATTTTAGTAATACTAGGTCTTGTAGATCTTTTTGCTGCCATGTGTATTGATTATCAGAATTTCCTTTTTGTTAGGAATTATACACAGTTTTTTATATAGGTTATAGGTATATGTTGATTTGGTGAGATCTTTGCTGTTAGCCTCTAGCTGTAAATATTTGAGGTATTACTTAGTTTTCCACTCCCTGAATACTCATAGTAGTTCTTTTAATATGGTTTTCACAACTTTGTTGTTATTATGCCACCGGTTTAGTAGTACATCTGGCTATGCTGTTGAGCCTGGTTAGGAAGTTCTAATACAGCTGTACTTTAGAATTCTAGTTAGGTTTTATAAGTTATTAGTTTCAGATGGCATGGTGTGATAATATCAGTCCCTTGAAAGATAGTTTAACCTCATTATGTGTAGGTATTCGGGCCAGCTTCGGGTATTCACTGTTCACTGTTAGATTTCCTTCTATACCATGTCGATATCTCTTCCTTTCATGTCAGGAACCGTGGAATTATACTGTGACTGGTTCCATGCTGAAGCTGAATAGAGTGTATTTATGATTGTGTGCGTCACCTCTGGTAATCACTTCTTACCCCATCAGCTAGCTCTTTGCATGCAGTGCAATCTGTTATTTCGGATTTTCATATTTAGTAATATTTTATATAGGTTTTATGCAGATATTCAAATGCTACAGTATAATTTCAAAATTAATTTAAACACTTAGGGCCAGGTTACAAGTGGAGCACTAAATATCGCTTTCACGAAAGTGATATTAGTGCTCCATTGAGTAATACCAGCACATGCTAATATGCACTGGTATTACAAGTTGAGAGTATCACTGGGAAGCATTGCGCTCACGAGAGCGTTCTTCCATAGGCTCCTATAAGAGCTCTGCTCTAATGCCATGAGACACGGCATGAGAACCTTGTGCAGTGAAGGGGGTAAATAGTGCAGCAGTGCAGCAATGGCATCAAAGTGTAAATATAATTGTATATGATTATATACATATATATTTATGTGTTAATATGTGTAGACTGTAAGCTCTACAGAGCAGGGCCCTCTTCCTCCTGTACTAGATTTGTTTGGTTGTTATGTTTTGTATTTTATCACAAATCCTTGTCATTGTCATTGTATACCCCTATCTTTGTCCCCAGTGCTACAGAATTTTGTGGCACTTTACAAATAAATAATAATAATAATATATATATATATATATTTACAGGGATCCACACAGTTCCCATAGACCGCAATGTAAAGGCACTTTTCCGTCAACTTTAACAACTGAAAACTGCCTAGTGCAGTTGTTTTTTTATTTTAAAAAATGCTACCTTTTTAATAAAAAACTATAATACCCTCTATTTTGAGGGCATTTGGGGCACTTTTAGAAAATGTACCAGATATATGATATCTAGTTCATTTTCTGAGCACTAATTTCCACTGCAATCTTGCAGTAGCAACAAACAGCCACTTGTAATGTCTGATTAATTATTGCACTCCCGCAAATGGGCAAATTTGCTTATTTGTGGGCATGAGATAAATTAGTGCTACACTTGTAATCTGGCCTTTTTTATGCTAGTATAAATGCATTGTGTGTTGCAGGTCTTATCCATTAAAGCCAATTAGGGACAGCTATGTAGTAGGGTTAGCAAAATAAATAATGAATTTATATTATATAGGTGTTTAACTATGGATAACTAAACATTTTATATTAAACCTAAAAAGGTCCTTACTGTCCGTTTAATCTTGCTTGAAAAATCTTGGGGAATACATTGCATGTTTCATCACCTGAGACAACCATTAGCTATTTCAAACAGTCCACTAGTGTGTGTTTCTCATCTAAATTAGTAGTTTTTAAATATCCTAATTGTTCCATTGATGTTACATTTGTACAAGGGTTTGGTTTCAAGTTGCTCTGGTTCTGTAGATCACATCATTAGTATATTTTTGTATATATATTGTAATTTGATCAAACTTTTATTTTTTAACAAAGTGGAATAGATTAGCTTAAAAACAAATATGTAACTACAACTTTTACTACATTTTATAAAATGTAAAACAAAATTAGTTTAAATACATCAATGTGCATGCCAATTTTGTACACCATAAAATTAGGATGCATTTGAATCCTCATGCGATTCTTGATTGCTATACTGCATATGATCAAAAGGATGTCATTGAATGTCCATGATTGTGGAGCTTTCCATACTCCAAGGCAATTTTCTTTAATATGATACTCTGCAGGAGAACTATTTCAAAGTAGAAGCACAACACGCAGTTTATCATTTCCATGCAAGGCTTTAGGACTATTGTATCCTGAAAATGCCTAATATGATAATACAAGAAGCAAAGATACAGACTAATAAATAAAAAATACATGTAAAGGCTATATACATAATATCAGCAAAACAGAGGGAGGTTCCCTCATTTATTTTATAGCATTGTAGTTAGAGATTTATAGGTAGTGGCACAAAATAAGCTAGGTTTTCCATTGGAGAACTAGATATATTCACGTTTATTTTACCTTGTAAGCATAATTCAAACAAAAACAAATTGATACAAAGAATTTACATTGTAAATATTGCACAGAATGATAGCAATCATGTTGTAGATGATGTACTTTTGAAGTGGGCGGCGGAGTGCAGAGTATTTGAATTTCATATCTAAAAGTAAGTTATAGCTCACCTTCGTAACTGATGAATTAAACTCTATCTAAAATATCACTAACATTCTGGATCTGATTTTTTTAATGGTAGAGTTTACCATCATTTTAATAATATTGATTTCTTTGTTTTGTACCCATGTCTTATTCCATGTTATATTGGCAACATCTGCAATACATATTTACATGTAAATTGATGTAGTATTACTAAAATATTTGGTAAATTAACAAATGTTTATGGTTTTACAAACGGGTAAACAAAGTGACTTGTCAAAAAAAAGAAAGTTGGTCAAATTGTCGGCATCTTGAAGACAAAAAACATGCTGTAGTACAAGATTGCTGAAATTGTAGGTTTATCACATAGTTCTATTAAGTATATTAGTTTAAAAAAAAAGGATTGAGGGGATGATTTGAACCTAAAACAGAAGGCTTATTGCAGTCAACATTGTGTTATTATATTAAAAACTGATAGAGTTCAAGATATCTGCACTCAAAATAGGAAACTACCTGTCAAAGTCTTCCCTAAACACATTCAGGATGCAGGCATCAAGGTATCCAAGAGAACTGTTCAGCAATAATTACCTAACTAAGAGCCTGTTAGCCAGAAACCCTTCTTGAAAACCATCCCCACAATCCATTTTTGTCTACAGAACGACATGATACATCTTCAATTTCAAGATCTTGTAGTGCAACAGTTGTTTTGCCTTTAACAGGACAACAATTTACCTGACTTTATTTAACTACATGTCACTTTGTTTACCCAAAACTGTAGCTATTAGTAGTAGGCACTTTAGGACACATAGCTTGTGGAGAAACCTATTTATTTCACAGATGACTCTAGCTCCCACTCGCACATTAGCTCCGCTAGATAGAGGCTTTTTGCGCACATTGGGTATTGCACATATTACAAGCTGAAAGAAAAAGTTTTCACACTAAAGCTAACACGACTCGAAAAAGACGAAGCTCGAATATTACAACCACGCTAATGTAATCCCCATAGACTTCAATGGAACATAAAAAGTAGAAAAAAAATCTAAGACCCTTACTCACACGCAAACCCGATCATGTTTTCTCAAGTGCGCTAACCCAACATAAAAATATGAATATTTCACATTCCAATGTTTTTCACATAGAGGAATATGTTCTATTTATTTATATATAGTGATAACAATCAACCCCATAGATAGGAAGAAGGAACGCTTCACTCTCCGTTCTGTTCAGAAAAAGGCTTTATTTCATCTGCATACATCAATCAGTAATACATCCAAACGTTTCGATACCGACTGGTATCTTGTTCACTGGGTGTTACAAAATGTTTGTGTCCCAAAATGGCTCCTAATCTAACCCACACACCTCTCACCTGTTTATACCCCTAAGTGCTGATGTCACTTCCGGTGTATCGGGAACAGGCTCCACACGCACATAACACGGCCAGTCTTCAACCGCATGGCTAATTTGCAGAACTCAGCCTGCTTAGTGACGCGTACCTTCATGTCAATCACGTACTCTCATTAGACATGCCCATGTCGTGTGGCAGCCTTTCCAGATAACGCCAGAAGCTCGTATTTAAAAAAACTAAAGTTAAAAATCGGATTATTTAATAATCCAAATATCTAAGCTTTTATTCTAAAAAGTGTTAGACAACACGCAATAAGCTCCCTAATAACACTTACCCTGGGTTTCCCAAACTACATGTTTACATTGTTCTCCCATCAAAAGGCATAATCATGTATCAACCATTGAGTTATATAGATATTCATTGTTCTAACCAATTTGAGAGACAAGACAAAACAAAATAATAAGTGTTGATAGCAACTGAAGTAAAATTGCGACCCAAAAAGAAAAAGAAACATATACTAAAGAAAATGAAAGAAGAAAAAAAACAAAAACAAAAAACCTCCAAAAAAACAATAAATATATATAAAAATTAATGAAAAAAGATAACAAATAAATAAGAATAAACAAAAAACATAAAACTTGGACATAATTATATAAGGTATAATAGCCAAATATAAAGGAAAATACCAAAAAGAAAAATAATGATACAAATAATAATAAATATAAAGAATAATAAATATAAAGAATAATGAATGCAAAATATAATGGTAGTTGATGCAATGGTTTCCAGGTATTTAATAGCCAGTATACTAATAATATGTTCGTGCCTATTGGAGTATGTCCGAAGAACCAAAAGGCCTAGATTTGGAGTTTGGCGGTAGCCGTGAAAACCAGCGTTAGAGGCTCCTAACGCTGGTTTTAGGCTACCTCCGGTATTTGGAGTCAGTCAAAAAAGGGTCTAACGCTCACTTTTCAGCCACGACTTTTCCATACCGCAGATCCCCTTACGTCAATTGCGTATCCTATCTTTTCAATGGGATTTTTCTAACTCCGGTATTTAGAGTCGTGTCTGAAGTGAGCGTTAGAAATCTAACGACAAAACTCCAGCCGCAGAAAAAAGTCAGTAGTTAAGAGCTTTCTGGGCTAACGCCGGTTCATAAAGCTCTTAACTACTGTACTCTAAAGTACACTAACACCCATAAACTACCTATGTACCCCTAAACCGAGGTCCCCCCACATCGCCGACACTCGATTAAATTTTTTTAACCCCTAATCTGCTGACCGCCACCTACGTTATCCTTATGTACACCTAATCTGCTGCCCCTAACACCGCCGACCCCTATATTATATTTATTAACCCCTAACCTGCCCCCCACAACGTCGCCGCCACCTACCTACAATAATTAACCCCTAATCTGCCGACCGCAAAGAGCCGCCACCTACATTATAGCTATGTACCCCTAATCTGCTGCCCCTAACACCGCCGACCCCTATATTATATTTATTAACCCCTAATCTGCCCCCCTCAACGTCGCTTCCACCTGCCTACACTTATTAACCCCTAATCTGCCGAGCGGACCTGAGCGCTACTATAATAAAGTTATTAACCCCTAATCCGCCTCACTAACCCTATAATAAATAGTATTAACCCCTAATCTGCCCTCCCTAACATCGCCGACACCTAACTTCAATTATTAACCCCTAATCTGCCGACTGGAGCTCACCGCTATTCTAATAAATGTATTAACCTCTAAAGCTAAGTCTAACCCTAACACTAACACCCCCCTAAGTTAAATATCATTTTTATCTAACGAAATTAATTAACTCTTATTAAATAAATGATTCCTATTTAAAGATAAATACTTACCTGTAAAATAAATCCTAATATAGCTACAATATAAATTATAATTATATTATAGCTATTTTAGGATTAATATTTATTTTACAGGCAACTTTGTATTTATTTTAACCAGGTACAATAGCTATTAAATAGTTAAGAACTATTTAATAGCTACCTAGTTAAAATAATTACAAAATTACCTATAAAATAAATCCTAACCTAAGTTACAATTAAACGTAACACTACACTATCAATAAATAAATTAAATAAAATACCTACAATTACCTACAATTAAACCTAACACTACACTATCAATAAATTAATTAAATACAATACCTACAAATAACTACAATGAAATAAACTAACTAAAGTACAAAAAATAAAAAAGAACTAAGTTACAAAAAAAAAAAATATTTACAAACATAAGAAAAATATTACAACAATTTTAAACTAATTACACCTACTCTAAGCCCCCTAATAAAATAACAAAGCCCCCCCCCAAAAAAAAAATGCCCTACCCTATTCTAAATTACTAAAGTTCAAAGCTCTTTTACCTTACCAGCCCTGAACAGGGCCCTTTGAGGGGCATGCCCCAAGAAGTTCAGCTCTTTTGCCTGTAAAAAAAAACATACAATACCCCCCCCCCAACATTACAACCCACCACCCACATACCCCTAATCTAACCCAAACCCCCCTTAAATAAACCTAACACTAAGCCCCTGAAGATCTTCCTACCTTATCTTCACCATACCAGGTTCACCGATCGATCCAGAAGAGCTCCTCCGATGTCCTGATCCAAGCCCAAGCGGGGGGCTGAAGAGGTCCATGATCCGGCTGAAGTCTTCATCCAAGCGGGAGCTGAAGAGGTCCATGATCCGGATGAAGTCTTCTATCAACGGCATCTTCAATCTTCTTTCTTCGGGAGCCATCATCTTCCATCCGACGCGGAACATCCTCTTCTCCCGACGCCTACTAGTCGAATGACGGTTCCTTTAAATGACGTCATCCAAGATGGCGTCCCTCGAATTCCGATTGGCTGATAGGATTCTATCAGCCAATCGGAATTAAGGTAGGAATATTCTGATTGGCTGATGGAATCAGCCAATCAGATTGAGCTCGCATTCTATTGGCTGTTCCGATCAGCCAATAGAATGCAAGCTCAATCTGATTGGCTGATTGGATCAGCCAATCGGATTGAACTTGATTCTGACTGGCTGATTCCATCAGCCAATCAGAATTTTCCTACCTTAATTCCGATTGGCTGATAGAATCCTATCAGCCAATCGGAATTCGAGGGACGCCATCTTGGATGACGTCATTTAAAGGAACCGTCATTCATCATTTAGTCGTCGGCCAGGATGGATGTTCCGCGTCGAAGGTCTTCAGGATGCTGCCGCTCCGCTCCGGATGGATGACGATAGAAGATCCCGCTTAGATGAAGACTTCAATCGGATGGAAGACCTCTTCTGCCCCGCTTGGATGAAGACTTCTACCAGATGGAGGACCTCTTCTTGCTCTGCTTGGATGAAGAATTTGGCTCGGCTGGGTGAAGACGACTCAAGGTAGGGAGATCTTCAGGGGCTTAGTGTTAGGTTTATTTAAGGGGGGTTTGGGTTAGATTAGGGGTATGTGGGTGGTGGGTTGTAATGTTGGGGGGGGGGTATTGTATGTTTTATTTTACAGGCAAAAGAGCTGAACTTCTTGGGGCATGCCCCGCAAAGGGCCCTGTTCAGGGCTGGTAAGGTAAAAGAGCTTTGAACTTTAGTAATTTAGAATAGGGTAGGGCATTTTTTTATTTTGGGGGGCTTTGTTATTTTATTAGGGGGCTTAGAGTAGGTGTAATTAGTTTAAAATTGTTGTAATATATTTCTAATGTTTGTAAATATTTTTTTATTTTTTGTAACTTAGTTCTTTTTTATTTTTTGTACTTTAGTTAGTTTATTTCATTGTATTTATTTGTAGGAATTGTATTTAATTTATTTATTGATAGTGTAGTGTTAGGTTTAATTGTAGATAATTATAGGTATTTTATTTAATTTATTTATTGATAGTGTAGTGTTAGGTTTAATTGTAACTTAGGTTAGGATTTATTTTACAGGTAAATTTGTAATTATTTTAACTATTTTAGCTATTAAATAGTTCTTAACTATTTAATAGCTATTGTACCTGGTTAAAATAAATACAAAGTTACCTGTAAAATAAATATAAATCCTAAAATAGCTATAATATAAATATAATTTATATTGTAGCTATATTAGGATTTATTTTCCAGGTAAGTATTTAGCTTTAAATAGGAATAATTTATTTAATAAGAGTTAATTAATTTCGTTAGATAAAAATTATATTTAACTTAGGGGGGTGTTAGTGTTAGGGTTAGACTTAGCTTTAGGGGTTAATACATTTATTAGAATAGCAGTGAGCTCCAGTCGGCAGATTAGGGGTTAATAATTGAAGTTAGGTGTCGGCGATGTTAGGGAGGGCAGATTAGGGGTTAATGCTATTTATTATAGGGTTAGTGAGGCGGATTAGGGGTTAATAACTTTATTATAGTAGCGCTCAGGTCAGGTCGGCAGATTAGGGGTTAATAAGTGTAGGCAGGTGGAGGCAACGTTGTGGGGGGCAGATTAGGGGTTAATAAATATAATATAGGGGTCGGCGGTGTTAGGGGCAGCAGATTAGGGGTACATAAGGATAATGTAAGTAGCGGCGGTTTACGGAGCGGCAGATTAGGGGTTAAAAATAATATACAGGGGTCAGCGATAGCGGGGGTGGCAGAATAGAGGTTAATAAGTGTAAGGTTAGGGGTGTTTAGACTCGGGGTACATGTTAGAGTGTTAGGTGCAGACGTAGGAAGTGTTTCCCCGTAGCAAACAATGGGGCTGCGTTAGGAGCTGAACGCGGCTTTTTTGCAGGTGTAAGGTTTCTTTTCAGCTCAAACAGCCCCATTGTTTCCTATAGGGGAATCGTGCACGAGCACGTTTTTGAGGCTGGCCGCGTCCGTAAGCAACTCTGGTATCGAGAGTTGCAGTTGCGTTAAATATGCTCTACGCTCCTTTTTTGGCGCCTAACGCTGACATTATATGGACTCTCAATACCAGAGTTATTTTAAAGGTGCGGCCAGAAAAAAGCCAGCGATAGCTATGCAGGTCCTTACCGACAAAACTCTGAATCTAGCCGTAAGTTAGCACACAACAATACACTGTAATGCGGTATACTTCCAATTATAACGATGATTATCCCTTCTAGTATAAATGTCAGTAAAGAACAAGTCTATACTTTAAAACAGAGACAACCTAGATCGAACAATCATAGAAATCTCTTCAAAGAAAGACATTATAGTCCAACTGCACATTTAACCCTTTAGGGGCAACTGTATCCAGCCGATAGATCCAAGACGTTTCCACTTGGAGGAGTTTAGTATTCCTGTCACCCCCTCTCCGCAGGGGGGGGCATATGATCAATTAGCATTGTCCTCAGGCTTGCAGGTGTGTGTCCTGCCTGGAGGAAGTGCCAAGCGACAGGTTGATCCGAGACCTTTTTATCAATTGCTTGCCTAATGGCATGGTGATGATTCGCCATCCTCTCGCGGAAGGTGGTAGAGGTTTTACCCAGATAAACCAAGGATTATGGGCACATCAATATATAGATCACGTGAGTGCTCATACAGGACAGTCTATGTAAGATCTTATATTTTCTTCCTGTATGTGGATGATGAAAGTACATCCCAGTCAGCATACTGTTGCACGTAGTGCAGTCCCCACATCTATAGCATCCTAATTTTCTTTTAGCATCCAACCATGTACCTTTTTCATAGTATTTTACAGGATCATTATGGACTAGGATGTCCTTTAAATTAGGTTCCCTTTTATAGACCATCCGTGGAGCTGCCATACGTGAGAATGGGAGAGACTTATCCATACTCACAATTTCCCAATTCCTTTTGACTGATTCTGTTAGAGTTTTGGATATGGGGTTGAAAGTTGTTACAAATTTAATATCTTTTTTGTTTTCCACACCCTTTGTCACTTCCCGTGGCTGTAACAATGACATTTGGTCACAATGTGCCAACTTGGTATGCGCCTGTTCAATCAGGTTCTTTTTATATCCACGTTGTTCCAGCTTAGTTTTCATCTCTTCCTCCTGAATTCTTCTCGTCTCCATCAGTGTATTGTTACGTGCCAATCGCATGAGCTGGGAGGAGACTACACCTCTTTTCTGATGTTCTGGGTGGTAACTCGTAGACAGCAGTAGGGGGTTCTTAACAGTGGGTTTAGAGTATAGCGATGCAGAAAATTTACATCCCTCATCATCTGAGTAGATTGTAATATTTATTTCTAAGAAGGGAATGCTCACCCTGTCATATACAAATTTGAAATGTATGGTAGACTCAATATTGTTGAGGGTATTCACCCAATGTTTCAACGATTCATCTGACCCTCACCTTATCAGAAACACATCGTCTATGTATCTCACGTATAATTTGATGTGATCAACTGTTAAGATGTGCATGACTTTGGTCTCATACCAGGACATGTAGAGGTTGGCATATGCGGGAGCCATATTTTAACCATTTGCAGTCCCTGATATTTGTAAAAAGAAATCCTTTTCAAATTTAAAAAATTTCTTCTCCAAACAAAAAGTGAGAAGTTCGAGTAAGAACTCAATGGGTGGTCCCACATATGCCAAAGATTCACTTAACATGGACCTGACAGCCTGCACACCGCCATCATGGGGGATGACGGTGTACAGACTGTCCACATCCATGGTAACTAAAAGATCTCCTGGTTCTAAACATTTCCAGGTCAGTAATTTTCTGATACGCGAGGGGGAGTCCAGTATAAAGGAATATGATTCCTTTACAACAGGTTGCAGGTGATGATCGATGAAAATGGCCACATTAGAACATAGAGAGTCCCGGGCAGACACAATAGGCCTGCCGGGAGGTTTTAGCAAAGTTTTATGTACTTTTGGCAAAAGATATAGCACTGGGATTACCGGAAAAGGAGTGGTCATAAACTCAAATTCATTTTCATTGATAATACCTGCTTCCTGGCCACATTTTAATATGTGATCTAATTCCATCTTAAAAGAATTCATAGGGTTACCCATAAGTTTACAATAGATCTTGTTGTCTGACAGCTGTCGCTAAGCCTCATCTCTGTAGTCAGAGTAATTTTGAACAACGATTGACCCTCCCTTGTCTGCCGCATGAATGATGATAGAGTGATCATTTTTTATTTTGTTAGTGCCGCTTTTTCACCTTTAGATAGATTAGGGAAAACTTTTTCCACTTTGGCTTGTTCACATGTATCACTAATCATGCGAGAGAAACTACGAATAGAAGGGTTAAGGTTCACCGGGTCAAATTTACTCTGTGTCTTAAATCTGCTGGATATGGTCTACTCACTGTCTTTGAAAAAATCCTTAATTTTCAATTGCCTCTGTAGTTTGTAAACATCTATATTCATTTGAAATGTATCTAATGTTGGCATATGGACAAAGGACAGACCTTTATTCAGCAGACTTTTTTCGTCAGCGCTCAGGGGTCGATCACTTATATTGTAAATACTGTCTACCTCTTTTTGGTTGATTTTTTCTTTATATCCTCCCCTCCTCGTGTGTTGTCTTGGTCATTTTGTTTCACGGGGAGTGGGGATTTTTTGGAGGATCTGGTACTTACCCCACCTAAAGGGTGTCCAGTATTTTCATTAGTGTTCACTTCCTCAACATCCCCTTCTGATGAGTCCCCCCCACTACTATCCACTGTGTCAACAATGTTTTTATTATTAAAACGTCTCCTACGTCTATACTGGGATCTATTATCATCTTTTCCATAAAGCCATCTGTAGACTCTTCTTTCCCTATAATCTGTTTCCACAGTCGTTAATTTGTTATTTTTAAATGATAAGAGATCATTCCTGTACTTGTTCACCTGTCCTTGTAGTTTTTTTACCCAGTCTTCCCCTGTATCTTCAGTTCAAATTTGATAGCTCATCTGCTTAACCTCGTTGATCTCAACTCTAATTAGATGTAATAGTCTACTTGACTCCTCTATTACCAGCAGAATAAGATCGTATGAGCATTTGTTCAAGATTGAACACCATTTTTTACAGAAATCTGGGTTTGACCTACCAATGGTAGGGATATTCTTTATATGAAAACCTTGTGGTATATTCTTATTGCGATGGTAATTTGACAAGTACACAGTGTGTAGGTGATGATCTATTTCTCTTTTTTGCAAATTTAATAATTTATGATACACATCAAGAGGTGTTTCCCCCCTCAGCTCATGTAAGTAAGTAGTTGCTAAGATGCGTTCTGCATCTGCTTCAGTGAAGACAAATGATTCTCTATTCACAGTATCATCTCCTGTATTAGGCATATTAGTTGCAGTGTATCCCAAAGCCTCCATAATTTACTATCAGTGATTGTATATGTTTGACAGTTTCAGTCAGGTCCCAGGTATCCCAGTGTATCAGGGCAATATCACTTTAAAACCACATTTGTTAAAAACAACAACAGCAACATTTCATTTTTAGAATAGCTGCAAATAACAAACAGCACTTGTCAGGGACAAAATAGGCAATAGTAGCTGAACAGTTATAATAGTAACCACAGTCTCAAATAAAGATCAAAGTCATATATATAACATGTACAGGGTGCAACTTCAACAATATTATGCCAGTATCAATTTTAGTGCACAAATTGGTTAGAACAATGAATATCTATATAACTCAATGGTTGATACATGATTATGCCTGTTGATGGGAAAACAATGTAAACATATAGGCCTAGATTTAGAGTTCGGCGGTAGCCGTCAAAACCAGCGTTAGAGGCTCCTAACGCTGGTTTTGGCCGCCCGCTGGTATTTGGAGTCAGTGATTAAAGGGTCTAACGCTCACTTTACAGCCGCGACTTTTCCATACCGCAGATCCCCCTACGCCATTTGCGTAGCCTATCTTTTCAATGGGATCTTTCTAACGCCGGTATTTAGAGTCGTTTCTGCAGTGAGCGTTAGAGCTCTAACGACAAGATTCCAGCCGCCTGAAAATAGCAGGAGTTAAGAGCTTTCTGGCTAACGCCGGTTTATAAAGCTCTTAACTACTGTACCCTAAAGTACACTAACACCCATAAACTACCTATGTACCCCTAAACCGAGGTCCCCCCACATCGCCGCCACTCGATTAAAAATTTTAACCCCTAATCTTCCGACCGCCACCTACGTTATACTTATGTACCCCTAATCTGCTGCCCCTAACCCCGCCGACCCCTATATTACATTTATTAACCCCTAATCTGCCCCCCACAACATCGCCGCCAGCTACTTAAAATAATTAACCCCTAATCTTCCGACCGCAAAGCGCCGCCACCTACGTTATCCCTATGTACCCCTAATCTGCTACCCCTAACACCGCCGACCCCTATATTATATTTATTATCCCCTAATCTGCCCCCCTCAACGTCGCCGACACCTGCCTACACTTATTAACCCCTAATCTGCCGAGCGGACCGCACCGCTACTATAATAAAGTTATTAACCCCTAACCCGCCTCACTAACCCTATCATAAATAGTATTAACCCCTAATCTGCCCTCCCTAACATCGCCGACACCTACCTTCAATTATTAACCCCTAATCTTCCGATCGGAGCTCACCGCTATTCTAATAAATGTATTAACCCCTAAAGCTAAGTCTAACCCTAACACTAACACCCCCCTAAATTAAATATAATTTTTATCTAACGAAATAAATTAACTCTTATTAAATAAATTAATCCTATTTAAAGCTAAATACTTACCTGTAAAATAAATCCTAATATAGCTACAATATAAATTATAATTATATTATAGCTATTTTAGGATTAATATTTATTTTACAGGCAACTTGGTATTTATTTTAACCAGGTACAATAGCTATTAAATAGTTAAGAACTATTTAATAGTTACCTAGTTAAAATAATAACAAATTTACCTGTAAAATAAATCCTAACCTAAGATATAATTAAACCTAACACTACCCTATCAATAAAATAATTAAATAAACTACCTACAATTACCTACAATTAACCTAACACTACACTATCAATAAATTAAATAAACACAATTGCTACAAATAAATACAATTAAATAAACTAGCTAAAGTACAAAAAATAAAAAAGAACTAAGTTACAGAAAATAAAAAAATATTTACAAACATAAGAAAAATATTACAACAATTTTAAACTAATTACACCTACTCTAAGCCCCCTAATAAAATAACAAAGCCCCCCAAAATAATAAATTCCCTACCCTATTCTAAATTTAAAAAGTTACAAGCTCTTTTACCTTACCAGCCCTGAACAGGGCCCTTTGCGGGGCATGCCCCAAGAAGTTCAGCTCTTTTGCCTGTAAAAGAAAACATACAATACCCCCCCCCCCAACATTACAACCCACCACCCACATACCCCTAATCTAACCCAAACCACCCTTAAATAAACCTAACACTAAGCCCCTGAAGATCTTCCTACCTTGTCTTCACCATACCAGGTTCACCGATCCGTCCTGGCTCCGATATCTTCATCCAACCCAAGCGGGGGCTAGACATCCACTGAAGAAGTCCAGAAGAGGGTCCAAAGTCTTCCTCCTATCCGGCAAGAAGAGGACATCCGGACCGGCAAACATCTTCTCCAAGCGGCATCTTCTATCTTCTTCCATCCGGTGCGGAGCGGGTCCATCTTGAAGCAGGCGACGCGGATCCATCCTCTTCTTCCGATGTCTCCCGACGAATGACGGTTCCTTTAAGGGACGTCATCCAAGATGGCGTCCCTCGAATTCCGATTGGCTGATAGGATTCTATCAGCCAATCGGAATTAAGGTAGGAATTTTCTGATTGGCTGATGGAATCAGCCAATCAGAATCTAGTTCAATCCGATTGGCCGATCCAATCAGCCAATCAGATTGAGCTCGCATTCTATTGGCTGATCGGAACACTTTTTAGAATAAAAGCTTAGATATTTGGATTATTAAATAATCCGATTTTTAACTTCAGTTTTTTTAAATACGAGCTTCTGGCGTTATCTGGAAAGGCTGCCACATGACATGCGCATGTCTAATGAGAGCACGTAATTGACATGAAGGTACACGTCACTAAGCAGGCTGAGTTATGCAAATTAGCCATGCGGTTGAAGACTTGCCGTGTTATGTGCGTGTGGAGCCTGTTCTCGATACACTGGAAGTGACATCAGCACTTAGGGGTATAAACAGGTGAGAGGTGTGTGGGTTAGATTAGGAGCCGTTTTGGGACACAAACATTTTGCAACACCCAGTGAACAAGATACCAGTCGGTATCGAAACGTTTGGGATGTATTACTGATTGATGTATGAAGATGAAATAAAGCCTTTTTCTGAACAGACTGGAGAGTGAAGCGTTCCTTCTTCCTATCTATGGGGTTGATCGTTATCACTACATGTTTTCCACGCAGCACCCGGCAGATGCTGAAGTAATAGTAAGTGCACTAAAATTGATACTGGCATAATATTGTTGAAGTTGCACCCTGCACATGTTATATATATGACTTTGATCTTTATTTGAGACTGTGGTTACTATTATAACTGTACAGCTACTATTGCCTATTTTGTACCTGACAAGTGCTGTTTGTTATTTGCAGCTATTCTAAAAATGAAATGTTGCTGTTGTTATTTTTAACAAATGTGGTTTTAAAGTGATATTGCCCTGATACACTGGGATACCTGGGACCTGACTAAAACTGTCAAACATATACAATCACTGATAGTAAATTATGGAGGCTTTGGGATCCACTGCAACTAATATGCCTAATACAGGAGATGATACTGTGAATATAGAATCATTTGTCTTCACTGAAGCAGATGCAGAATGCATCTTAGCAACTACTTACTTACATGAGCTGAGTGGGGAAACACCTCTTGATGTGTATCATAAATTATTATATTTGCAAAAAAGAGAAATAGATCATCACCTACACACTGTGTACTTGTCAAATTACCATCGCAATAAGAATATACCACAAGGTTTTCGTATAAAGAATATCCCTACCATTGGTAGGTCAAACCCAGATTTCTGTAAAAAATGGTGTTCAATCTTGAACAAATGCTCGTACGATCTTATTCTGCTGGTAATAGAGGGGTCAAGTAGACTATTACATCTAATTAGAGTTGAGATCAATGAGGTTAAGCAGATGAGCTATCAAATTTGAACTGAAGATACAGGGGAAGACTGTGTAAAAAAACTACAAGGACAGGTGAACAAGTACAGGAATGATCTATTATCATTTAAAAATAACAAATTAACAACTGTGGAAACAGCGAGAGGAGGTCTGGGCCTCCAAAGTATTGTACAGCTGAATAGCACTCTAATTCCCTATGTCAAATGAAAAAAAGACAGAGTGTTACCTAACGGGTGACACTGGGTAAAATAAAATATAACTTTTATTGTGACTTGTTAAAATTGAATGGTAAGACAATACATTTAAAAACTACAAGAACTGAATTAACTTAATTCCTGGACAGGTGAGTCACTATACCAAGTGTATATAGGAAAAACAGCATAAGCCGGAAATTATAAGTTGGTAATAAGTATCCAAATATGCACTGTATGCACTGGTCAGCTGACCTGTTTTTTAGATATTAATCTTAATGGAAATAGAGCCCCAATGTGGGTATGTATACTACCAAGTAGGTTTATCTCAATCGTGTGATATTTCTAATAAATGGTATACCTACAAATAGGATATAATATGTATATCAATTGTCCGCAGATGTTTAAGTAAATAAATATCTCTTAATAATATCCTGGTGTTAAGAGGTGATTTATGGTATATTGAGGTATACCATGTACTTCTATTAGGATATAAGTATCTTAGTAAAAGGTGGTGAGATTCACTTTACCTACAATGTAGCTAATAATATTAATGGTATCAAATTACACTTTTGTCAAGGTATTGTCACAATAACTATATTAGAAGCTAATTTCTTTAAATCACAATAATGATTTCTAGATCATATTATTGTCACACTGGGTATATAGTGTGAAAATAATAAAATTATCTAATGTGATTAGTACTCAATTTAGTATAGAGCCTTGGAGTTATTGTTTTAGAAGTATTGTTGCAATAATAGCTGTGCAACTTGAGATTGCCGTATAGGGAACCTTAGATTAATACCAACTCATAAGTGTGATTCTGTGATCACTGAAGTGAAATAATATGCTACTAGAATTGACATAAGTATATCATTAAATGAATACTTAGAGGCAACTACGTACCCATAAAGTTGGACTTAATCCGTTTTTTTAAAATTAATGACCAGTAGCATTTGCTAGAATAACTGTCATTTGTAAGGATAAATCAACTTAGTACAATAATCAGCTTATCTTCATCCACTTAAAAATTAATAGCCGGCAGCATTTACTGGACTAGCTGTCTTGGTAGACAGTAATAGAAGTGGATTATTTAGGAAGTACACCTCTATCTGAGTCTGTAGACAAATAATTAGACTACCTGTCCTTAGTGAAATAACGTAACAGTTAGCTAGCCACAGCCATAACAGCGTGTATCTATATGTGGTTCAATACCACTTACTGGATCTAGAGTTAGCTAATTCGTGAAATATCAAATATTTTATGTTAAGTTCTTGCTACTTTAAAAAACACAAAATTAGGAGCCCATCAACTCCCCACCTCCCCTGACATGTTTCGCCGTAGATACGGCTTTATCAAAGGGTTTTTTGTGGAAACAGATTATAGGGAAAGAAGAGTCTACAGATGGCTCTATGGAAAAGATGATAATAGATCCCAGTATAGACGTAGGAGACGTTTTAATAATAAAAACATTGTTGACACAGTGGATAGTAGTGGGGGGTACTCATCAGAAGGGGATGTTGAGGAAGTGAACACTAATGAAAATACTGGACATCCTTTAGGCGGGGTAAGTACCAGATCCTCCAAAAAAGCCCCACTCCCAGGGAAACAAAATGACCAAGACAACACACGAGGAGGGGAGGATATAAAGAAAAAATCAACCAAAAAGAGGTAGACATTATTTACAATCTAAGTGATCGACCCCTGAGCGCTGATGAAAAAAGTCTGCTGAATAAAGGTCTGTCCTTTGTCCCTACGCCAACATTAGATAAATTTCAAAAGAATATAGATGTTTACAAACTACAGAGGCAATTGAAAATTAAGGATTTTTTCAAAGACAGTGAACAGACCATATCCAGCAGATTTAAGACACAGAGTACATTTGACCCGGTGAACCTTAACCCTTCTATTCGTAGGAGAAAAAGCGGCACTAACAAAATTAAAAAATGTTCACTCTATCAACATTCATGTGGCAGACAAGGGAGGGTCAATCGTTGTTCAAATTACTCTGACTACAGAGATGAGGCTTATCGACAGCTGTCAGACAACAAGGTCTATTGTAAACTTAGGGGTAACCCTATGAATTCTTTTAAGAAGGAATTAGATCACATATTAACCCCTTAAGGACCAGCGACGTACCCTGTATGTCGCTGGCCTTTTTTTGAGACTTGATTGTTTTATATCGTGGTCTTGCCACCAGCGTTGAGACTGCTCTATTCCACAAAGCCTGCTGGAGGGAGGGAATTAATAGCGTGTTCTTGCTAGACTTGTACTATTATGTCCTGAAAAAACCCTTAACGACCAGTGACATACAGGGTACATTGTGGTCATTAAGGGTTTAAAATGTGGCCAGGAAGCAGGTATGATCAATGAAAATGTATTTGAGTTTATGATCACTCCTTTTCCGGTAATCCCAGTGCTATATCTTTTGCCAAAAGTACATAAAACTTTGATAAAACCTCCCGGCAGGCCTATTGTGTCTGCCCGGGACTCTCTATGTTCTAATGTGGCCATTTTCATCGATCATCACCTGCAACCTGTTGTAAAGGAATCATATTCCTTTATACTGGACTCCCCCTCGCTTATCAGAAAATTACTGAGCTGGAAATGTTTATAACCAGGAGATCTTTTAGTTACCATGGATGTGGACAGTCTGTACACCGTCATCCCCCATGATGGCGGTGTACAGGCTGTAAGGTCCATGTTAAGTGAATCGTTGGAATATGCGGGACCACCCATTGAGTTCTTACTCGAACTTCTCACTTTTTGTTTGGAGAATAACTTTTTTAAATTCGAAAAGGATTTCTTTTTACAAATATTAGGGACTGCAATGGGTTCAAATATGGCTCCCGCATATGCCAACCTCTACATGTCCTGGTATGAGACCAAAGTCATGCACATCTTAACAGTTGATCACATCAAATTATACGTGAGATACATAGACAATGTGTTTCTGATATGGCGAGGGTCAGATGAATCGTTGAAACATTGGGTGAATACCCTCAACAATATTGACTCTACCATTCGTTTCAAATTTGTATATGACAGGGTGAGCATTCCCTTCTTAGACCTAAATATTACAATCTACTCAGATGATGAGGGATGTAAATTTTCTACATCGCTATACTCTAAACCCACTGATAAGAACTCCCTACTGCTGTCTACGAGTTACCACCCAGAACATCAGAAAAGAGGTGTAGTCTCCTCCCAGCTCATGCGAGTGGCACGCAACAATACACTGATGGAGACGAGAAGAATTCAGGAGGATGAGATGAAAACTAAGCTGGAACAACGTGGCTATAAAAAGAATGTGATTGAACGGGCGCATACCAAGTTGGCACATTGTGACCAAATGTCATTGTTACAGCCAAGGGAAGTGACAAAGGGTGTGGAAAACAAAAAAGATATTAACTTTGTAACAACTTTCAACCCCATATCCAAAACTCTAACAGAATCAGTCAAAAGGAATTGGGAAATTGTGAGTACGGATAAGTCTCTCCCCTTCTCAAGTATGGCAGCTCCACGGATGGTCTATAAAAGGGCACCTAATTTAAAGGACATCCTAGTCCATAATGATCCTGTAAAATGCTATGAAAAAGGTACATGGTTGGATGCTAAAAGAAAATTAGGATGCTATAGATGTGGGGACTGCACTACGTGCAACAGTATGCTGACTGGGATGTACTTTCATCATCCACATACAGGAAGAAAATATAAGATCTTACATAGACTGTCCTGTATGAGCACTCACGTGATCTATATATTGATGTGCCCATAATCCTTGGTTTATGTGGGTAAAACCTCTACCACCTTCCGCGAGAGGATGGCGAATCATCGCCATGCTATTAGGCTAGCAATTTATAAAAAGGTCTCGGATCAACCTGTCGCTCAGCACTTCCTCCAGCCTGAGGACAATGCTAATTGATCATATACCCCGCCTGTAGAGAGGGGGTGACAGGAATACTAAACTCCTCCAAGTGGAAACGTCTTGGATCTATTGGCTGGATACGGTTGCCCCTAAAGGGTTAAATGTGCAGTTGGACTATAATGTCTTTCTTTGAAGAGATTTCTATGATTGTTCGATCTAGGTTGTCTCTATAAGTATAGACTTGTTCTTTACTGACATTTATACTAGAAGGGATAATCATCGTTATAATTGGAAGTATACCACATTACAGTGTATTGTTGTGTGCTAACTTTTGGTTCTTCTGACATACTCCAATAGGCACGAACATATTATTAGTATACTGGCTATTAAATACCTGGAAACCATTGCATCAACTACCATTATATTTTGCATTCATTATTATTTATATTTATTATTCTTTATATTTATTATTATTTGTATCCTTATTTTTCTTTTTGGTATTTTCCTTTATATTTGGTTATTATACCTTATATAATTATGTCCAAGTTTTATGTTTTTTGTTTATTCTTATTTATTTGTTATCTTTTTTTATTATTTTTTATATATATTTATTGTTTTTGATTTTTTTATTTTAATTTTATTTTTTTCTTCTTTCATTTTCTTTAGTATATGTTTCTTTTTCTTTTTGGGTCGCAATTTTACTTCAGTTGCTATCAACACTTATTATTTTGTTTTGTCTTGTATCTCAAATTGGTTAGAACAATGAATATCTATATAACTCAATGGTTGATACATGATTATGCTTGTTGATGGGAGAACAATGTAAACATATAGCTTGGGAAACCAAGGATAAGTGTTATTAGGGAGCTTATTGCATGTTGTATAACACTTTTTAGAATAAAAGCTTAGATATTTGGATTATTAAATAATCCGATTTTTAACTTTAGTTTTTTTAAATATGAGCTTCTGGCGTTATCTGGAGAGGCTGCCACACGACATGCGCATGTCTAATGAGAGTACGTGATTGACATGAAGGTACGCGTCACTAAGCAGGCTCAGTTCTGCAAATTAGCCATGAGGTTGAAGACTTGTCATGTTATGTGCGTGTGGAGCCTGTTCCCGATACACCGGAAGTGGCATCAGCACTTAGGGGTATAAACAGGTGAGAGGTGTGTGGGTTAGATTAGGAGCCGTTTTGGGACACAAACATTTTGTAACACCCAGTGAACAAGATACCAGTTGGTATCGAAACGTTTGGGATGTATTACTGATTGATGTATGAAGATGAAATAAAGCCTTTTTCTGAACAGACCGGAGAGTGAAGCGTTCCTTCTTCCTATCTATGGGGTTGATCGTTATCACTACATGTTTTCCACGCAGCACCCCGGCAGATGCTGAAGTAACAGTGAGTGCACTAATAGTGATACTGGCATAATATTGTTGAAGTTGCACCCTGCACATGTTATATATATGACTTTGATCTTTATATGAGACTGTAGTTACTATTATAACTGTACAGCTACTATTGCCTATTTTGTCCTTGACAAGTGCTGTTTGTTATTTGCAGCTATTCTAAAAATGAAATGTTGCTGTTGTTGTTTTTAACAAATGGGGTTTTAAAGTGATATTGCCCTGATACACTGGGATACCTGGGACCTGACTAAAACTGTCAAACATATACAATCACTGATAGTAAATTATGGAGGCTTTGGGATCCACTGCAACTAATATGCCTAATACAGGAGATGATACTGTGAATATAGAATCATTTGTCTTCACTGAAGCAGATGCAGAATGCATCTTAGCAACTACTTACTTACATGAGCTGAGTGGGGAAACACCTCTTGATGTGTATCATAAATTATTAAATTTGCAAAAAAGAGAAATAGATCATCACCTACACACTGTGTACTTGTCAAATTACCATCGCAATAAGAATATACCACAAGGTTTTCGTATAAAGAATATCCCTACCATTGGTAGGTCAAACCCAGATTTCTTTTAAAAAATGGTGTTCAATCTTGAACAAATGCTCGTACGATCTTATTCTGCTGGTAATAGAGGGGTCAAGTAGACTATTACATCTAATTAGAGTTGAGATCAACGAGGTTAAGCAGATGAGCTATCAATTTTTAACTGAAGATACAGGGGAAGACTGGGTAAAAAAAACTACAAGGACAGGTGAACAAGTACAGGAATGATCTATTATCATTTAAAAATAACAAATTAACGACTGTGGAAACAGATTATAGGGAAAGAAGAGTCTACAGATGGCTCTATGGAAAAGATGATAATAGATCCCAGTATAGACGTAGGAGACGTTTTAATAATAAAAACATTGTTGACAGAGTGGATAGTAGTGGGGGGACTCATCAGAAGGGGATGTTGAGGAAGTGAACACTAATGAAAATACTGGACACCCTTTAGGCGGGGTAAGTACCAGATCCTCCAAAAAAGCCCCACTTCCAGGGAAACAAAACGACCAAGACAACACACGAGGAGGGGAGGATATAAAGAAAAAATCAACCAAAAAGAGGTAGACATTATTTACAATCTAAGTGATCGACCCCTGAGCGCTGACGAAAAAAGTCTGCTGAATAAAGGTCTGTCCTTTGTCCCTACGCCAACATTAGATAAATTTCAAAAGAATATAGATGTTTACAAACTACAGAGGCAATTGAAAATTAAGGATTTTTTCAAAGACAGTGAACAGACCATATCCAGCAGATTTAAGACACAGAGTAAATTTGACCCGGTGAACCTTAACCCTTCTATTTGTAGTTTCTCTTGCATGATTAGTGATACATGCGAACAAGCCAAAGTGGAAAAGTTTTCCTAATCTATCTAAAGGTGAAAAAGCGGCACTAACAAAATTAAAAAATGATCACTCTATCAACATTCATGTGGCAGACAAGGGAGGGTCAATCGTTGTTCAAATTACTCTGACTACAGAGATGAGGCTTATCGACAGCTATCAGACAACATGGTCTATTGTAAACTTAGGGGTAACCCTATGAATTCTTTTAAGAAGGAATTAGATCACATATTAACCCCTTAAAGACCAGCGACATACCCTGTATGTCGCTGGCCTTTTTTTGAGACTTGATTGTTTTATAGCGTGGTCTTGCCACCAGCGTTGAGACTGCTCTATTCCACAAAGCCTGCTGGAGGGAGGGAATTAATAGCGTGTTCTTGCTAGACTTGTGCTATTATGTCCTGAAAAAACCCTTAAAGACCAGTGACATACAGGGTACATTGTGGTCATTAAGGGTTTAAAATGTAGCCAGGAAGCAGGTATGATCAATGAAAATGAATTTGAGTTTATGACCACTCCTTTTCCGGTAATCCCAGTGCTATATCTTTTGCCAAAAGTACATAAAACTTTGATAAAACCTCCCAGCAGGCCTATTGTGTCTGCCCGGGACTCTCTATGTTCTAATGTGGCCATTTTCATCGATCATCACCTGCAACCTGTTGTAAAGGAATCATATTCCTTTATACTGGACTCCCCCTCGCTTATCAGAAAATTACTGAGCTGGAAATGTTTATAACCAGGAGATCTTTTAGTTACCATGGATGTGGACAGTCTGTACACCGTCATCCCCCATGATGGCGGTGTACAGGCTGTAAGGTCCATGTTAAGTGAATCGTTGGAATATGCGGGACCACCCATTGAGTTCTTACTCAAACTTCTCACTTTTTGTTTGGAGAATAACTTTTTTAAATTCGAAAAGGATTTCTTTTTACAAATATCAGGGACTGCAATGGGTTCAAATATGGCTCCCACATATGCCAACCTCTACATGTCCTGGTATGAGACCAAAGTCATGCACATCTTAACAGTTGATCACATCAAATTATACGTAAGATACATAGACAATGTGTTTCTGATATGGCAAGGGTCAGATGAATCGTTGAAACATTGGGTGAATACCCTCAACAATATTGACTCTACCATTCGTTTCAAATTTGTATATGTCAGGGTGAGCATTCCCTTCTTAGACCTAAATATTACAATCTACTCAGATGATGAGGGATGTAAATTTTCTACATCGCTATACTCTAAACCCACTGATAAGAACTCCCTACTGCTGTCTATGAGTTACCACCCAGAACATCAGAAAAGAGGTGTAGTCTCCTCCCAGCTCATGCGAGTGGCACGCAACAATACACTGATGGAGACAAGAAGAATTCAGGAGGATGAGATGAAAACTAAGCTGGAACAACGTAGCTATAAAAAGAACCTGATTGAACGGGCGCATACCAAGTTGGCACATTGTGACCAAATGTCATTGTTACAGCCACGGGAAGTGACAAAGGGTGTGGAAAACAAAAAAGATATTAACTTTGTAACAACTTTCAACCTCATATCCAAAACTCTAACAGAATCAGTCAAAAGGAATTGGGAAATTGTGAGTACGGATAAGTCTCTTCCCTTCTCACGTATGGCAGCTCCACGGATGGTCTATAAAAGGGCACCTAATTTAAAGGACATCCTAGTCCATAATGATCCTGTAAAATGCTATGAAAAAGGTACATGGTTGGATGCTAAAAGAAAATTAGGATGCTATAGGTGTGGGGACTGCACTACGTGCAACAGTATGCTGACTGGGATGTACTTTCATCATCCACATACAGGAAGAAAATATAAGATCTTACATAGACTGTCCTGTATGAGCACTCACGTGATCTATATATTGATGTGCCCATAATCCTTGGTTTATGTGGGTAAAACCTCTACCACCTTCCGCGAGAGGATGGCGAATCATCGCCATGCCATTAGGCTAGCAATTGATAAAAAGGTCTCGGATCAACCTGTCGCTCGGCACTTCCTCCAGCCTGAGGACAATGCTAATTGATCATATACCCCCCCTGTGGAGAGGGGGTGACAGGAATACTAAACTCCTCCAAGTGGAAACGTCTTGGATCTATCGGCTGGATACGGTTGCCCCTAAAGGGTTAAATGTGCAGTTGGACAATAATGTCTTTCTTTGAAGAGATTTCTATGATTGTTCGATCTAGGTTGTCTCTGTTTTAAAGTATAGACTTGTTCTTTACTGACATTTATACTAGAAGGGATAATCATCGTTATAATTGGAAGTATACCACATTACAGTGTATTGTTGTGTGCTAACTTATGGTTCTTCTGACATACTCCAATGGGCACGAACATATTATTAGTATACTGGCTATTAAATACCTGGAAACCATTGCATCAACTACCATTATATTTTGCATTCATTATTCTTTATATTTATTATTCTTTATATTTATTATTATTTGTATCCTTATTTTTCTTTTTGGTATTTTCCTTTATATTTGGTTATTATACCTTATATAATTAAGTCCAAGTTTTATGTTTTTTGTTTATTCTTATTTATTTGTTATCTTTTTTCATTATTTTTTATATATATTTATTGTTTTTGATTTTTTTATTTTAATTTTATTTTATTTTTTTCTTCTTTCATTTTCTTTAGTATATGTTTCTTTTTCTTTTTGGGTCGCAATTTTACTTCAGTTGCTATCAACACTTATTATTTTGTTTTGTCTTGTCTCTCAAATTGGTTAGAACAATGAATATCTATATAACTCAATGGCTGATACATGATTATGCCTTTTGATGGGAGAACAATGTAAACATATAGTTTGGGAAACCCAGGATAAGTGTTATTAGGGAGCTTATTGCGTGTTGTCTAACACTTTTTAGAATAAAAGCTTAGATATTTGGATTATTAAATAATCCAATTTTTAACTTTAGTTTTTTTAAATATGAGCTTCTGGCGTTATCTGGAGAGGCTGCCACACGACATGCGCATGTCTAATGAGAGTACGTGATTGACATGAAGGTACGCGTCACTAAGCAGGCTGAGTTCTGCAAATTAGCCATGCGGTTGAAGACTTGCCGTGTTATGTGCGTGTGGAGCCTGTTCCCGATACACTGGAAGTGGCATCAGCACTTAGGGGTATAAACAGGTGAGAGGTGTGTGGGTTAGATTAGGAGCCGTTTTGGGACACAAACATTTTGTAACACCCAGTGAACAAGATACTAGTTGGTATCGAAACGTTTGGGATGTATTACTGATTGATGTATGAAGATGAAATAAAGCCTTTTTCTGAACAGACCGGAGAGTGAAGCGTTCCTTCTTCCTATCTATGGGGTTGATTGTTATCACTACATGTTTTCCATGCAGCACCCCGGCAGATGCTGAAGTAACAGCGAGTGCACTAAAACTGATACTGGTATATATATATATATATATATATATATATATATATATATATATATATATATATATATATATATAGATATATATATATATATATATATATATATTTATATATATATATATATATATATATATATATATGTGTGTGTGTGTGTGTGTGTGTTTGTGTATGAATTTTTGGCAAAATATAGATTTATACCTAATACATTTTTTTTTAAGTACAGCAGTTCCATCCCTTGCTCTCACTCTATCCCCCCTTTCTTTTGCTCTCTCTCTCCCCCTCTCTTCTGCTCTCTCCCCCTCTATCTATTTTGCTCTCTCTCTCCCCCCTCTCTATTTTGCTCTCTCTCCCCCCTCTCTTTTGCTCTCTCTCTCCCACTTTCTTTTCCTCCCTTGCTTTTGCGCTCTCTCTCCCCCTCTTTTTTGCATTCTCCTCCTCTTTTGTGCTCTCTATCTCTTCCCCTCTCTTTTGCTGTCTCTCTCTCTTTTGCTATCCCTCTCCCTCTCTTTTGCTCTCTCTATACCCCCTCTTTTGCTCTCTCTCCCCCCTTTCTTTTGCACTCTCCCCCTCTCTTTTGCTCTCTCTCCCTTCTCTTTTGCTCTCTCTCTCCCCTTTCTCCCCCTCTCTTTTGCTGTCTCTCCCTCTATTTTGCTCTCTCTCCCCTCTCTTTTGCTCTCTCTTTCTCTTTTGTTGTCTCCCCCTCTCTTTTCCTCCCTCTCTTTTGTGCTTTCTCTTCCCCTCTCTTTTGCACTCTCCTCTCTCTCTTTTGCGCTCTCCCCCTTCTCTTTTGCTCTTTCTCTCTCTTTCTCTCCCTCTCTCTTTTGCTCTCTCTCCCCCTCTCTTTTGCTGTCTCTCTCCCTCTCTTTTGCTCTCTCTATCCCCCTCTTTTGCTCTCTCTCTCACCCCTTTCTTTTGCTCTCTCCCCCCTCTCTTTTGCTGTCTCTCCCCCTCTCTTTTGCTCTCTCTATTTCCCCCTCTTTTGCTCTCTCTATCCCTCCTCTTTTGCTCTCTCTCTCTCCCCTCTCCCTATCTCTCTTCCCCCTCTCTTTCTCCCTATCTATCTCCTCTCTTTTGCACTCTCCCCCTCTCTTTTGCTCTCTCTCCCCTCTCTTTTGCTCTCTCTCTCCTCCCCTCTCTTTCCCCCTCTCTTTTGAATGCTCTCTCTCCATCCTCTTTTATGCTCTCTCTCTCCCCTCTCTTTTGCTCTCTCTCTCTCCCCCTCTCCTTCCCCTCTCTTTCCCCATCTTTCCACCTCTCTTTTACTCTCTCTCTCTCTCTCTCTCTCTCTCTCCCACCTCTCTTTTGCTCTCTCTCTCCCCTCTCTTTTGCTCTCTCTCCCCTCTCTTTCTCCCTATCTATCCCCTCTCTTTTGCTCTCTCTATACCCCCTCTTTTGCTCTCTCTCCCCCCTTTCTTTTGCACTCTCCCCCCTCTCTTTTGCTCTCTCTCTCTCTTCTCTTTTGCTCTTTCTCTCTCCCCTTTCTCCCCCTCTATTTTGCTGTCTCTCTCCCACTATTTTGCTCTCTCTCCCCTCTCTTTTGCTCTCTGTTTCTCTTTTGTTCTCTTTCCCCTCTCTTTTCCTCCCTCTCTTTTCCGCTGTCTCTTCCCCTCTCTTTTGCGCTCTCCTCCCTCTCTTTTGCGCTCTCCCCCTTCTCTTTTGCTCTTTCTCTCTCCCTCTCTTTTGCTCTCTCTATCCCCCTCTTTTGCTCTCTCTCTCTCACCCCTTTCTTTTGCTTTCTCCCCCTCTCTTTTGCTGTCTCTCTCTCTTTTGCTCTCTCTATCCCTCCTCTTTTGCTCTCTTTCTCCCCCCTCTCTTTTGCTCTCTCCCCCCTCTCTTTTGCTCTCTCCCCCCTCTCTTTTGCTCTCTCTCTCCCCCCTCTCTTTTACTCTCTCTATCCCCCCTCTTTGCTCTATGTATCCCCCCCTCTTTTGCTCTCCCCTTTCTTTTGCTCTCTTCCCCCTCTCTTTTGCTGTCTCTTTCCCCCACTCTTTTGCTCTTTCTCTCTCTCTCTTTTGCTCTCTCTCTCCATCCTCTTTTATGCTCTCTCTCTCCCCTCTCTTTGGTTCTCTCTCTCTCCCCCCTCTCTTTCCCCCCTCTTTCCCCATCTTTCCACCTCTCTTTTGCTCTCTCTCTCCCTCCTCTCTTTTGGTCTCTCTCTCCCCCCTCTTTTGCTCTCTCTCTCTCTCTCTCTCTCTCTCTCTCTCTCTCTCTCTCTCTCTCTCTTTCTATATCTATCTATCTCTCTCTCTCTCTCTTCCCCCTCTCTTTCTCCCTATCTATCCTCTCTCTTTTGTACTTTCCCCTATCTTTTGCTCTCTCTCCCCTCTCTTTTGCTCTCTCTCTCCTCCCCTCTCTTTCCCCCTCTCTTTTGCTCTCTCTCCCTTCTCTTTTGCTCTCTCTCTCCCCTTTCTCCCCCTCTCTTTTGCTGTCTCTCCCTCTATTTTGCTCTCTCTCCCCTCTCTTTTGCTCTCTCTTTCTCTTTTGTTGTCTCCCCCTCTCTTTTCCTCCCTCTCTTTTGTGCTGTCTCTTCCCCTCTCTTTTGCACTCTCCTCCCTCTCTTTTGCGCTCTCCCCCTTCTCTTTTGCTCTTTCTCTCTCTCTCTTTCTCTCCCTCTCTCTTTTGCTCTCTCTCTCCCTCTCTCTTGCTGTCTCTCTCCCTCTCTTTTGCTCTCTCTATCCCCCTCTTTTGCTCTCTCTCTCACCCCTTTCTTTTGCTCTCTCCCCCCTCTCTTTTGCTGTCTCTCCCCCTCTCTTTTGCTCTCTCTATTTCCCCCTCTTTTGCTCTCTCTATCCCTCCTCTTTTGCTCTCTCTCTCTCTCCCCTCTCTCTATCTCTCTTCCCCCTCTCTTTCTCCCTATCTATCTCCTCTCTTTTGCACTCTCCCCCTCTCTTTTGCTCTCTCTCCCCTCTCTTTTGCTCTCTCTCTCCTCCCCTCTCTTTCCCCCTCTCTTTTGAATGCTCTCTCTCCATCCTCTTTTATGCTCTCTCTCTCCCCTCTCTTTTGCTCTCTCTCTCTCCCCCTCTCCTTCCCCTCTCTTTCCCCATCTTTCCACCTCTCTTTTACTCTCTCTCTCTCTCTCTCTCTCTCCCACCTCTCTTTTTCTCTCTCTCTCTCCCCTCTCTTTTGCTCTCTCTCCCCTCTCTTTCTCCCTATCTATCCCCTCTCTTTTGCTCTCTCTATACCCCCTCTTTTGCTCTCTCTCCCCCCTTTCTTTTGCACTCTCCCCCCTCTCTTTTGCTCTCTCTCTCTTCTCTTTTGCTCTCTCTCTCTCCCCTTTCTCCCCCTCTATTTTGCTGTCTCTCTCCCACTATTTTGCTCTCTCTCCCCTCTCTTTTGCTCTCTGTTTCTCTTTTGTTCTCTTTCCCCTCTCTTTTCCTCCCTCTCTTTTGCGCTGTCTCTTCCCCTCTCTTTTGCGCTCTCCTCCCTCTCTTTTGCGCTCTCCCCCTTCTCTTTTGCTCTTTCTCTCTCCCTCTCTTTTGCTCTCTCTATCCCCCTCTTTTGCTCTCTCTCTCACCCCTTTCTTTTGCTTTCTCCCCCTCCCTTTTGCTGCCTCTCTCCCTCTCTTTTGCTCTCTCTATCCCTCCTCTTTTGCTCTCTTTCTCCCCCCTCTCTTTTGCTCTCTCCCCCCTCTCTTTTGCTCTCTCTCTCCCCCCTCTCTTTTACTCTCTCTATCCCCCCTCTTTGCTCTATGTATCCCCCCTCTTTTGCTCTCCCCTTTCTTTTGCTCTCTTCCCCCTCTCTTTTGCTGTCTCTTTCCCCCACTCTTTTGCTCTTTCTCTCTCTCTCTTTTGCTCTCTCTCTCCATCCTCTTTTATGCTCTCTCTCTCCCCTCTCTTTTGTTCTCTCTCTCTCCCCCCTCTCTTTCCCCCCTCTTTCCCCATCTTTCCACCTCTCTTTTGCTCTCTCTCTCCCTCCTCTCTTTTGGTCTCTCTCTCCCCCCTCTTTTGCTCTCTCTCTCTCTCTCTCTCTCTCTCTCTATCTCTCTCTCTCTCTTCCCCCTCTCTTTCTCCCTATCTATCCTCTCTCTTTTGCACTTTCCCCTATCTTTTGCTCTCTCCCCTCTCTTTTGCTCTCTCTCTCCTCCCCTCTCTTTCCCCCTCTCTTTTGAACGCTCTCTCTCTCCCTTCTTTTGCGCTCTTCCCCCTCTCTTTTGATCTCTCTCCACTCTCTTTTGTTATCTCTCCCCCTTTCTCACCCTTTTCTTTGCTGTCTCTCTCTCTTTTGCTCTCTCTATATCCCCTATCTTTTGCTCTTTCTCCCCTCTCTTTTGCTCTCTCTCTCCCCCCCCTCTCTTTCTCCCTATCTATCCCCTCTCTTTTGCACTCTCCCCCCTCTCTTTTGCTCTCTCTCCCCTCTCTTTTGCTCTCTCTCTCCTCCCTTCTCTTTCCCCCTCTCTTTTGCACGCTCTCTCTCTCCCTTCTTTTGTGCTGTCCCCCCTCTCTTTTGTTCTCTCTCCCCTCTCTTTTGCTCTCTCTCTCTCCCCTTTCTCACCCTCTCTTTTGCTGTCTCTCTCCCTCTCTTTTGCTGTCTCTCTCCCTCTCTTTTGCTCTCTCTATCTCCACTATCTTTTGCTCTCTCTCCCCTCTCTTTTGCTTTCTCCCCTCTCTTTTGTTCTCTCTCTCCCCCCTCTCTTTTGCTCTCTCTCTCCCTCTCTTTTGCTCTCTCTCCCCCCTATCTTTTGCTCTTTCTCTCTTCCCCTCTCTTTTGTGCTCTCCCCCTCTCTTTTGCTCTCACTCACCCCCTCTCTTTTGCTCTCTATCCCCCTCTCTTTTGCTGTCTCTCTCCATCTCTTTTGCTCTCTCTATCCCCCTCTTTTGCTCTCTCTCATCCCTCTTTTGCTCTCTCTCTCCCCCTCCTCTCTTTTGATATCTCCCCCCTCTCTTTTGATTTCTCTCTCCCTCTCTTTTGATTTCTCTCTCCCTCTCTTTTGCTCTCTCTATCCCCCCTCTTTTGCTCTCTCTATCCCACCTATTTTGCTCTCTCTCTCTCTCCCCTTTCTTTTGCTCTCTTTCCCCCCTCTCTTTTGCCATCTCTCTTCCCCTCTCTTATGCTCTCTCCCTCTCTTTTTTTTTTAATATTGTTTTTTATTTATTTCAAAAACTTATGACAGAATCAAGCAATGGCATAATACAATACATTGAAAGCTACTAATGGTTACCGTGTTATACAGAGATTAACAGATCTCTTGTTACGAAAAGAGGCAGTTCATGTAAGACACAGTTCACCACATTTGAGCAAGAGTCCTAGGCATACCTTCCCCTTGTCGAGTTTGGAGAGTTCATGTAGGTCATAATGCCTATGCTTCAAATATTATTC
Source organism: Bombina bombina (assembly GCF_027579735.1). NCBI lineage: Eukaryota > Metazoa > Chordata > Amphibia > Anura > Bombinatoridae > Bombina > Bombina bombina. Next base: position 334,825,339 of record NC_069503.1, read on the forward strand.
TGCCTGGTTAATACATTGCTGCTTAAACCCAAGCTTTTGATATAGTTAAGCCATTGCTGGGGTAGCCTATTACAAGGAACATAAACATCTCTATCTGGAGAAAAACAATACATATATATCAAACAAATAACAGTAACAACAATTTCAACTTAATTAAAAATAACCATGTGTACTCTAATTTAGAATGCGTATTTCCTTAGGACCACTGAAGGGAAGATTGCTAAATAGGTGTGTCTGGTATTGTGTATGAATTTGAGAGTTAATTTTGGGATGACCCGGATGTTCTCATCTCTTATTGATTATCACTAAACTTATATAACTCCCATAGAAACAACATATCCTCAAAGAAATCCAAATCTCCAACTTTCAGGTAGTAAAATATTTCTAGCATTAAGTCCACTAATCTTCTCCACTCACTAATGGATGGAATCCTTGTGGATTTCCAGAACCTGGGTATCATTTGTTTTGCCACATTTAACATAATTTGGAATAGGTGCCCCCTAATCTTGCATGGGATCTGGGGCGAATTTTGGAGTAGAATGACCTCTGGGTTTGGTGTTAGTTGAGTGTGAAGAACTAAGTTGGTTTCTATGAAAACCCTCTCCCAAAAATTCTTAATAAGTGTACAGTCCCACCAAATGTGTCTCATATGGCCTACCTGGTCATGACATCTCCAAGAAGCGCTAGAGCTTTTTTTATATATGTACTTAATTTTAAACGGGGTCATATACCACCTCATGCATATTTTAATGTTTGTTTCTTCTGCACCTGAAGAGTGTGAAGATTTCACTAATTTTTTAAACCTGTTATTCCACTCCTGTTATTCCAAGTGTTGTATTTGTGTTCATCTCCCGATCCCAACTCTTTGTGAAAGATGGAAGACCTGGAAATTTGCTACCAAGAACCATTTTATATAGGGTTGAGATTGACTTCTAAGGTTGTGTGCTTTGTAAGCATGTCTGCTCAAACTGGGTGAGTGGTCGTAAAAAGTCCAGTTTACGTCTGTGCGAAATAATGAAATGCCTAACTTGATGATATCTAAACTAAGAAGACAAAAAAGGAAGTGTTAGGGCATCTATCTGCTGCTTTGTTTTAAGGTTACCATTCTCCAAAACAGTAGAAATTGGGATCAGGGATATGAATGAAGGGCAAGTTTGTGGTTCTTCACTAAGGCCGGGGAGGAACTCATGGTTTAGCAATATATTTGTGAGTGGAGAGAATTTTGTCGAGATTTTTTTGAATGATTTTTGAATGAGCCACCAATCTTTCCAGGTCCCATGAGATATTGGGGCCCGGGAGATGGTCGATTTTTTGAGAGCCGAGATATTCCATCACCAGCTGCCCAGGTTCTTAGCGCCTGCTATGGAGCTTTCTATCTGGACCCACCCCTTGGAGTTATCCCCTTTAAATTCACACCAGTCTATAACCCTTTGTAATGAAATAGCTAGGTTGTACGAGCTAAAATGGGGAACTCCTAAGCCTCCCTTAGCTGGGACTTTATAAAGCGTACTCCTGTTAATTTGCAGTGGCCTTCGACGCCAAATGTAGTAATTCATGATCTTTTGAAGTATATCTTTTTCTTTGGAGATGTTTTGGATGGGCACATTCTGCAAAACATATAGAGCTTTAGGTAATAAAACCATTTTAGCAGCTTGAATGCATCCCAACCAAGAGATATTCTTAAGTAACCAGGAGGAGGTCAAGGAATGGAATTTGCTGATCAATTCCCCATAATTAAGTTTACGTGTGTTTTGCACATCAGGAGTCAAATAAATACCCAGCTATTTTAAGTGTTTTGATTGGACTTTGAGGGGGCATTGATTCTTAATGGCCTCTAGAATCTGCTGCGGGACATTAACAGGGAGAAATTCAGACTTTAACATGTTGACCAAGAAATTAGATACCTCCCCATATTTGGTTATCTCTTGCATGGTATGTATTATATATTTTAGGGGATCAGTTATCGTCAATAAAAGGTCATCTGCAAATATAGCTAGCTTGTGAGATCTACCCCTATGTATATGCCTTTAATTTGAGAATTTGCCCTGATCTTGATCGCGAGGGGCTCTAGGGAGAGGATAAAGAGTAGTGGGGAAAGTGGGCACCCCTGTCTAGACCCATTTCTAATCTCAAAGGAATCTGATAGCGATCCATTTACCCTCACCTGGGCTTTTGGGTTGGTGTATAGAGCTAAAACCTTTTGTATGAATGAGATGGGAAAGTTAAACCGTTGGAGCGTCAAGTCGAGGTAAGTCCAGTCTAGTCTGTCAAAAGCCTTCTCTCCGTCAGTTGAGAGAAATATGGCTGGGATGTCTGTCTTAGTGATGTAGTCAATTAAGTTGAGAACTTTAACAGTATTATCCTTAGCCTCCCTGCCGGGAATAAAGCCTGTCTGGTTCTGGTGTATTAAGTGAGGTAATACTTTATTTATACGAGAGGCTAGTATTTTGGCATATAATTTCAGATCAGTGTTTAGCAATGAAATCTATCGAAAGTTGGCTGGAATGTCCGGAACTTTTCCTGGTTTTTCTAGTACCGTGATATGGGCTTGAAGCATGGTGTCTGAACAAGGCAGTTCATCTGCGATAGAACTGAAAAGAGCAGTCAAGTAAGGAGCAAGGTATTTCGAAAAAGTTTTGTAGTATAGGCCCGTAAAACCATCAGGGCCTGGGGCCTTATTTAATTTTAAGTGTTTGATAGCATCTAGGACCTCCCTGGTTGAGATTGGCTGATCAAGGGTTTCCTTGAGATCTGAGGTTAGTTGCGATATCTATACCTGGTCTAAATACTGTTGGCATTTTACAGCATGCTTCTGGAAATTTCTTTTCAGGAACAGGTTGTATAACTTGTGATAGAAGGTCTTAAATTCATCAGCTATTGTGTGTATATCTTCTATAAGTGTGCCTGTTTTGCTTTTGACCGAGTGAATGTAAGTGTTTTGTTGCCGTTTTTTAAGGGCTCTAGCTAACCATCTTCCAGATTTGTTGCCTTCTCTATAAAATGTCTGGTTAAAGGATAATAGTTGTTTTTGAGTGGCAATTTGAAGGATTCTGTTTAGTTGATCTCGTTTAGAGTTTAGGTGTTCTAAAATTTGGGTATTATCAGGGGAACTTTTTTGAAGTAGGTCTAGCTTCGAAATTTCTTTATCTAAAGAAACCTGTTCTTCTCTCTTTTGTTTTGCTAATTGGGCCTTATTTTTTTTAGTTTTAATAAATTCTCCCCTAATAGTGCTCTTATGAGCTTCCCACAGGGTTGTGATGTTTACATCTGGGGTGTCATTTAACAAGAAATATGATTTGATATGTTTCGTCAATTTTTTAACTTGTGTCTTTCCCTTCAGGAGAGATTCATCTAGCCTCCATTGAAAAGCCCTAATAGGGGCTGAGGGCCAGTTGATTCTACATGAGACTAGAGAGTGGTCAGACCAGGTAGAATGAATTATATTTGCTTCTTTTAAATAAGATAGAACTAAGTGATCTACAAAAATATCATCCAGTCTAGAGTAACACCTATTAGGATTTGAAAAAAGGTAAAGTTTTTTTTGTTGTGTGTTTAAGTATCTCCAAGTGTCATGGACCCCTAACAATTTAAGGTTTCACCAGATATTTTCTAGATGTGGAGTTTTAACTCTTGTACTAGGATTAGTGCAGTCTATCAGGGGGTTGAGTGGTACATTCAAATCCCCGGCCATATCCAGGGGGCCTTTGACTTGCTCAATGGTGGAATTAGTGATCAGATTGGTAAATTTGTTTTGTTTCTTGTTAGGAGTTTTATGTGGGTTTTTGTGAAGGGGGTGGACTTATGAATTAATATAATAACTCCATTAGTTTTTTTAGAAGAATTAGTACTGTGAAAATGCTGTGGATAGTGTGAGGAGAAAAATGTAGGGGTGTTATTGGTTCTAAAGTGTGTTTCCTGGAGCATAAGAATATGGCCACCTTTCCTCTGTAGATCAAGCAAGGCCATCCTGCATTTTCCAGGAGATTTTAGCCCCTTAGTGTTCTGTGTGATACTAACTAACTCCTGCTGAGTATCTCTATTCTTGTTCGCCATTGAAGAGGATTTCAACACTTACATAATATCCCAGGTATCTGACCTTCCCAGCTAAACTTGTTTAGTACACACACCAGAAAATTCACATAAACACATGAACAAAAATAAAACAAACATTTTTCTGACCCCTCATAAGGAGGGGACAATAACATTACAACTCTAATATTGAGAGATAAATCTCCTAACTGGCTAAGAATATATAAGCAGTCAGATACTTAACTAGCTGCTAACACAAGAAGATAGTAAAAGGAGGATCTATAATTACCAAATCTTGAAACTTGAACTTAACATTAATAACAAATGTAAAGGATATGTCCTGTGTCTAATTATTCATCTAATTAACATTGAATATATCTCGCATGTCACATAATGGGGAACACCTTACAAGTATGTTCACCATACGGATCTCCCAAAAAGGAAAAAGAGATATGAAATTAAGGATACAGTTCTGGCCGTGCCAGATCACCCTTTCTCAGACATCATGGCTTGGCTGCCTGAAATGTTTCTGCGTGTCCGCCTTTGCTGCACCTGTTGCCATTCTTTCCTCTGTGGAAGGGGAATACCACTAGTCCCCGGGATTTGCCATTCTGAGGTAGCTTGGTTCTTTTCCACTTCTGGAGGAGGGATATCCAGTTCTGTGCATATTTTGGGTATGTCTCCTGGTGTAGTACATAAAAAGAGCTGTCCCCTCCATATATTATTAGCTGGAAGGGAAATCCCCATTGATATGGAATGTTCTTTTTTCGGAGTAAAGTGGTCAGAGGCTTGAGCTCCCTCCTTTTAATGAGGGTTATTTGCGACAAGTCTGCATATAGGTGGCACTGGGCAAGTGGGCACAGTATACGCTGTGAGCCAGACACAAAAAAGCAGACTGATGTTTCACAGTCAAAAAAGTTTTTTTTTTAAAATGTACACTACTATTAAACAAGATATGAGTGGTGGCACTGGACAAGTGGGCACAGTATACGCTGTGAGCCTGACACACACGCTGGCAGGCAGGCAACTGCAATTAGATTACACAAGCAGACTGATGTTTCACAGTCAAAAAAGTTTTTTTTTTTAAATTTACACTACTGTTACACCAGATATGAGTGGTGGCACTGGGCAAGTGGGCACAGTATACGCTGTGAGCCTGGCACACACGCTGGCAGGCAGGCAACTGCAATTAGATTACACAAGCAGACTGATGTTTCACAATCAAAAAAGTTTTTTTTTTTTTTAATTTACACTACTGTTACACCAGATATGAGTGGTGGCACTGGGCAAGTGGGCACAGTATATGCTGTGAGCCTGACACACACGCTGGCAGGCAGGAAACTGCAATTAGATTACACAGGAAAAAAAAAAAAAGCAGCCATAAAAAGGGCTTTTTGGGGTGCTGTCCTTACAGCAGAGATCAGATGAGTCCTTCAGGACTGTAGTGGACACTGAATACACTAGCCTTGCTATAGAGTTCCCTACTAAATCAGCAGCAGCTACACTGTCCCTCCTCTCACTAACAATGCAGCTTCCGAATGAATCTAAAATGGATGCTGTCCAGGTGGTAGGAGGGTCTGGGAGGGAGGGTCTGCTGCTGATTGGCTGGAATGTGCCTGCTGACTGTGAGGTACAGGGTCAAAGTATTACTCATTGATGACGAATAGGGGGTGGATCAAACATTGCATATGTTCGCCCGCCGCGGTGAACGCGAACATGCTATGTTCGCCGGGAACTATTCGCCGGCGAACTATTCGCGACATCACTACAGGAGCTTTCTTAAGCCGCGGCCATCTCCCTGGCTGGCTAGCTCCGGCCCCCTCTCTCCCTCTCTTTTACTCTCTATCTCCCCTCTCTTTTGCTCTCTCTCTTACTCCCCCCTCTTATTCCCCCCCTCTCTTTTGTGCTCTCTCTCTCCCCTCTCTTTTGCGCTCTCCCCCCTCTCTTTTGCTCTCTCTCTCTCCTCTCTTTTGTTCTCTCTCTTTCCCCCCTCTCTCCCCCCCCTCTTTTCCCCCCTCTCTTTTGCGCTCTCTCTTTCTGTCTTTCTCTCCCCTCTTTTGCGCTTTCCCCCTCTCTTTTGCTCTCTCTCCCCTCTCTTTTGCTCTCTCTCTTCCCTTTCTCCCCCCTCTCTTTTGCTGTCTCTCCCTCTATTTTGCTCTCTCTATCTCGCCTCTTTTGCTTTCTATCTCTCTCTCTCCCCTTTCTTTTGCTCTTAATCCCCCCTCTCTTTTGCTGTCTCTCGCCCTCTCTTTTGCTCACTCTATCCCCCCTCATTTGCTCTCTCTCTATTCCCCCTCTTTTGCTCTCTCTCTATCCCCCCTCTTTTGAGCTCTTTCACGTCTGCACGGCCTTGCCCACATCACATCCGGCCCCGTCCGCGCCATGCCCGGCCCCGTCCAGCCCCACCTGCATCACGACCCACATACACCCGGTCGGCCCCAGATGCCAGGTCAGTCTGAGACTCTGTTGAAACCCAGGTGTGTTTATCCTTGTGCTGGTCAGGGGCAAAACTACAGGGGGTACAGAGTTCGCAATTGTGACTGGGCCCCCAAGGGTGGGGGCCCAGCTTAAAAAAATATATATATATATTTTTTTTTACAATAAAAAAAGTTGACCTGCCACTGCCTGCACTGATATCATGTGAGTGTGACATGATGCTTCACTAGTGTCTCTGACAGGGTTTAGTGTTTTTGTTTTACCCATTGGTGTTTATGTGTGTGTATGTGTGTATGTATGTCTGTGACTGTGTGTGTATTAATGCATGTATGTGTGTGTATGTGTGTATGTATGTATGTGACTGTGTGTATTTATGCATGTATATGTGTGTGTGTATGTTTGTGGAACCAGCAAATTACAGACCTTGTTACTACAGCATGGGGGGGGGCGGGGGTAAACAGTCTATACAGTCAGTCTATACAGTACCACTATATACAGTACGGTGGGGCTGGACCCTGTCACAGACTACTGTGGTCACTTTATAAAGTACTGGGGCGGATAGGGTCAGGCCAGCCATCTCACTGGCAGATTACAGACTGTGTCACTGACTCACTATATACAGTACTGGTGGGTTACACAGCGTCACTATATACAGTAATAGGGGGTCAGATCATCTCACAGACTGTGGGCACAGGGTACCTCCTTTTGCAGACATGTAATCTGATTCACATTTTTTTTCAGTGTTAAATGAAAAAAAAAATATATGTATCAAATTCACTTTTTTTGGGGTGGGGGGTAGGGGGGCCCTTCTTAGATTCTTGCACCTGGGCCCTGTGGTTTCTAGTTACGCCTCTGGTGCTGTCTCTACTGCACTTGACAACTTCGGACAAACACACTTGGCCTTTTATATTATAGAATATATAGGTATAGGAATAATGTCTATTTATAAATACTTACATATATACTGACAGTATCAACAATAATCATGGATTTGTCCTTGGTGATAGAGCTTTACATTCCCTTATGGGCAGATGTAATGCGATTGGTTGCTATGGCCTTATGTTTTGTTTACATTGTTGTTGTTCAAAGACAATCTATGATCACAGCTAAAAATGCTTTTCTTTAAACGTTGGACCTTTGGATAGCTCAGATATGGGGCTAAGAAGGAGTTTCTTTTTGGGCATGTTAGGAGCTAATTCACATTTAAAATGAAGAAATTTTTATGTTGGTCTCATAAGCACTATCACATTAAGAACAGTTTGCACACGTTCCTTGCTTTTGCACACCATGTTTTGTGATTGGTACTTTCACAGGGGGAGTGTTTTGTCTACACTATTTAAGTTTTGAAATTGCACATTACTTGTTTGTCTGAAAAAGGGATAGGTTATATCCCGAAACGTCACTACTGAAATAAAGAAATATTACTTTAACCAAGCTGACTGCAGACCAGTGAGTGCTTATTACAAATTTCTACATTACTCTTATAGCACCCTGGCAGATGATGTGAACCGGTGAGAGTGCAAACACTTTCTCTCTCTCTCTCTCTCTCTCTCTCTCTCTCTCTCTCTCTATATATATATATATATATATATATATATATATATATATATATATATATATACCAAAATACCTTCATGAATAAATAGAACATATTCTGCTAAGTGAAGAAAATTGGAATGTGAAATATTCATATTATCATGTTGGGTTAGCACACCTGAAAATATGCAATCAGGTTTGTGCGTGAATAGGGTGTTTGTTTTTGGGGATTCATAGCCCTTTAAATTTTTGGATTCCTCTGCTAAGCTTGGGTAAAAATACCCTTTACCACTAGTATTACCAAAATAGAAACTTTTTTAAAACAAGTAAAATGCACAAATTTGTAACGCTGTGCAATGTAAATGTAAATTATATTGTCCTCACACGAATCTGTCAACCTTCAGGAGCTTGATTATTTACTAGCTTTTGAAACCGTTTCCTGGCATTATCTAAACATTTGCCAACTATATAAGCCTCCAAAATGCATAATCATATAGTTTTGCACATTCAGACATTTCATTACCTATTCATGCAGATTATATAATTTCCTTTACAAGAGAAAGCACTTACTGTACTTTTTGAATTACTTTGTAGAAATGAGGTGTTCGTTAAATTTCAATAAAAAAAAAATAAAAAAAAGAAAAGAAAGAAATGAGGTGTTCAACAAAGTGAAGAAATCTGGTATTGTCATTTTCTGTGATGCCTTTTTTGTTTCAAATGTTTTTTTTTCTGTGATTAAGTGGCTTGGTAGAACCACACTTGAAATAAGGTTTCTGACTGGCCAACACAAATGTTCAGGTGCAGTAAAATAAACTTTTCCTGTTAAATGGACATTAAACCCAACATTATTCTTGCATGATTCAGATAGAACATACAATTTTAAACAACTTTGCTATTCACTTCTATTATCAAATTTGCTTCAATCGTTTGGTATCCTTTGCAAAAGAATAAAGCAATACACTACTTAAAGCTAGCTGAACACATATATATATATGTGCATCCACCGATCAGCAGCTAGCTCCCAGTTGTGTATTGCTGCTCCTGAGCCAACCTAGGTATGCTTTTCAACAAAGGATAGCAACAGAAAAAAGCATTTTAGATAATAGGAGTAAATAGGAAAGTTGTTTAAAATGCCATACTCTCTGAATTCTGTCGACCATCCTCTTCTGCTCCAAACCCTCCAATCCTTCGGCATCTGTGACACAGCCCTTTCGTGGCTCTCTTCCTATCTGTCAAACCGTACCTTCAGTGTAGCCTTCACTGGGGCCTCCTCCGCCCCGTCACCACTTCCTGTCGGAATACCACAAGGCTCTGTCCTCGGTCCCCTTCTCTTCTCAATCTACACATCATCACTAGGTTCCCTAATTAAGTCCCACGGTTTCCAATATCATTTGTACGCCAATGACACCCAAATCTACTTCTCTGCACCAGAACTATCTCCTTCCTTGCCAACCCGTGTCACTAACTGTCTTTCTCACATCTCTTCCTGGATGTCCTCTCAATTCCTCAAGCTAAATCTCTCCAAAACTGAGCTCCTCATTTTCCCCCCTTCTTCCAAAATCTCCACCCCCAATATCTCTATAACTGTCGACAACTCCATCATTACCCCTACCCCGCACGCCCGATGTCTCGGGATCACATTCGACTCAGATCTTTCCTTCACTCCTCACATTCAGTCATTGGCTAAAGCCTGCCGCTTCCACCTTAAAAACATCTCTAAAATTAGACACTTCCTTACACAAGACACAACTAAGATTTTAATCCACTCTCTCATTCTTTCCCGCCTTGGTTACTGCAACTCTGTCCTCTCTGGTCTCCCCACCTGCCGCCTAGCTCCTTTACAATCCATAATGAATGCCTCTGCCAGACTCATCTTCCTTACACGTCGCTCTTCATCTGCTGCGCCTCTCTGCCAATCCCTTCACTGGCTTCCTCTTGCCTCTAGGATCAAACACAAAACTCTCACTCTGACATACAAAGCCCTCAACTGCACTGCTCCCCCCTACATCTCCGACCTTGTCTCCAGATACTCTCCCTCCCGTCCCCTTCACTCTGCTCATGACCTCCTACTCTCCTCCTCTCTTGTCACCTCATCACACTCCCGTTTACAGGACTTCTCCAGACTGGCTCCCATCTTATGGAACTCTCTGCCTCGCTCCACAAGACTCTCTTCTAGTTTTAAAAGCTTCAAGTGCTCCCTAAAGACTCTACTGTTCAGGGACGCATACAACCTACGCTAACCTTTCCTAATACCAGTTCCTCTCCTCCACTGCAATCCCCTGAACCCTCTTAGCATGTAAGCCTAATAGTCCAGCTGTTAGTAGATCACCTTCTTAAGAGCTGACTACAACAGTGCAACTATTGGCAGGGCCCTCTACCCTATAATTGTTTTGTTGTACTCCCCCTTTGTTTATAGCGCTGTGGAATCTGTTGGCGCTCTACAAATAACCGATAATAATAATAATAATAATAATAATAATAATAATAATTCTGTATGCTATTTTATTTTTTTACTGTCCCTTTAATGACAAATCCCCATAATTAAATAATAAACAGTTCAATTATCAAAATAGAGCTCCTAAAGCTTCAGGCACTTGCCGCATATGGAGCCGGAGCACGATCGGTGTTTCACATCCATATGAGGCCAGATGTCTGATCATTACAGACGGTGACACTGTGTGTGTCACCATCTGTAACGGTCTTCTGCTGGTGCCAGCGGGAGGTATGGGCGAGAGTCGGGTGGTGGGTGGCTCAGCAGCAGAGGGGGGAGGGAAGGAGACAGAGTGGGAGTGCCCTACTACAGAAAAAAAAAGGACAGGATGGGATAGGGCAACTACAAAGGGAAGGTGAGGGAGTGGGAGTGCCCTACTACAGAAAGAAAGAAAAAAAGGACAGGGAGGGATGGGGCAGCTACAATAAAGAAAAGGGTTTGGGGGGGTGATAAATAGTGATTGTGGGAGGGGGGGAGGTGATGGAACCACTACACTACAGAAAAAAATAAAAATAAAAAAAGAATAGAGAAAAAGGGGTTTATAGGTACTGGCAGACAGCTGCCAGTACCTAAGATGGCGGCAATAGAGGGGGAATGGTTAGAGAGCTGTTTGAGGGGGGGATCAGGGACAGAGGGATAGGCACAGGGATAAAGGGATAGGGACAGAAGTATAGGGACAGAGGTATAGGGACAGGGATAGAGGGATAGGGACAGAGGGATAGGGATAGAGAGACAGAAGGACAGGGACAGAGGGATAGGGACAGAGGGATAGGGACAGAAAGACAGGGACAGAAAGACAAGGACAGAATGATAGGGACAGAGGGATAGGGACAGAAGGACAGGGACAGAAGGATAGGGACAGAGGGATAGGGACAGAGGGATAGGGACAGAGGGACAGGGACAGAAGGATAGGGACAGAGGGATAGGGACTGAGAAATAGAGAAAAAAGGACAAGGGCAGAGGGATAGGGAAGGGATAGGAACAGAGGGATAGGGATAGAGGGATATGGACAGAGGGATAGGGGCAGAGGGCTAGGGATAGAGACAGGGACAAGGGGATACAGGGACAGAGGAATAGGGACAGAGGGATAGAGGGACAGGGACAGAGGAATAGGGACAGAGGGATAGAGGGACAGGGACAGAGGAATAGGGACAGGGATAGAGGGATAGGGACAAAGGGATAAGGATAGAGGGCTAAGGATTGAGGGATAGGGACAGAGGGATAGGCACAGAGAAATAGGGATAGAGGGATAGGGACAGAGGGATAGTGACAGTGGAATATGGATAGAGGGATAGGGATAGAGGGAGAGTTATAGGGACAGGGACAGAGGGATAGGGACAGAGAGATAGGGTCAGGGACAAAGGGATAGGGACAGATGGATAGAGACAGAGGGATGGGGACAGAGGGATAGGGACAGAGGGATAGGGGCAGAGATATAGGGTCAGGGACAAAGGGATAGGGACAGAGGGATAGAGACAGAGGGATGGGGACAGAGGGATAGGGACAGAGGGATAGGGATGGGGATAGAGGGATAGGGACAGAGGGATAAGGATAGAGGGATAGGGACAGGGACAGAGGGATAGGGGCAGAGAGATAGGGTCAGGGACAAAGGGATAGGGACAGAGGGATAGAGACAGAGGGATGGGAACAGAGGGATAGGGACAGAGGGATAGGGATGGGGATAGAGGGATAGGGACAGAGGGATAAGGATAGAGGGATAGGGACAAAGGAATAGGGACAGAGGAATAGGGACAGGGATAGAGGGATAGGGATAGAGCGATAGGGACAGAGGGATAGGGATAGAGGGACAGGAACAAAGGAATAGGGACAGAGGGACAGAGGAATAGGGACAGGGATAGAGGGATAGGGATAGAGTGATATGGACAGAGGGATAGAGGGATAGGGACAGGGATAGATGGATAGGGATAGATGGATAGGGATAGATGGACCTCACTTTAAAAAAATAGACTGCCCTCTGGGTAGGCTTATCACCTAGTTATCTATAAATGACAAATAACTACAAAGGGGGCCATCTGACTCTGTAATCAGTGGTGGAGTCACTACACAGGGGCATGATGGGGCCTGAGCTCAACTGTATTATGACTGGCAGCTCTGTGTGCTCCCCTGCCAAATAGCGCTCTCAGGTGAAAGAAAGTATAGTGATTTGCCTTTACATTGTGGTGTCACAGTTTCCAAGATGTTCCTAGGGCAGCAGAATTTACAGACAGAAAATGTTGATGGGCTTTTCTATAACATAAATGTTTTATTTATTAACTTTATTACTAGTCAGGTGCATGACATTATTTTCCCTGGCTTCTGGTTTGGAAAAATACATATAGTATAGATAGTATAGATAGTTGAAATTGAGTGGATTCATGGAACAGTAAATTCCTCAGTGCCTAGAGCAGCACACAAACAAAAGGCAAAACTGCCTAGTGTTATTAATTATTGCATAATAACTCATGTGATGCTTCAGGGATCATTTCACTTTTCAAATAAGTTAATACTACTCATGCTGAATGTAACACCAATCATCATTAAGTAACACCTTTAATTCCAAATATGTGCATATGTGCGTTCATGCATGTGCTGGTGCATGTGTATGTGCTTGTGTAAGTGCTTGTGTATGTGTGTGCTTGTGCGTATGCATATGTGTGTTTCTGTAAGTGTATGTATATATGAACGTGTGAGTATGTGTACATGTGAGTGTGTGTACATATGGGTGTGTGTGCGTGCATTTGTGGGTGCACGTGTATGTGCTTGTGTATGTGTGTGCTTGTGCATATGTGTGTATCTGTAAGTGCATGTAGATGTGTTCATGTGTGTTTGAGTACATATGGGTGTGTGCATGTGTTTATGTAAATAGTTTAGAGTAACGTAAAAATAGTAATGTGTGATTTTATCTCCTTTAATTTAGTTCCATGGTTAACATCTCATTACTGGTGCAATTAGAACTGTTTATTTGGGAAATACCAGGGGACAGATTACAAGTCACTTGCCTCCAGCCTCAAACAAACAATAATACAATATCAGGTACTAAAAGCTCTTAAAATGTTTTATCAAATCATTTTTAATGTACCCAAAATTTATATAGTGCACCATATACTTTCAATAAGTAGCAGTAGTAGCCCTCTCATTGTGCTCATTACAAGTCATTACACTCGCAAGCAATCTGAATACTACATTATCTTTTTTTTTTTTTTATATGTTTTTCCTTTTATTGAGGTAAATTGAACTGAGTACAGGCATAACAAAACATATCTCTGCAAGTTATAGCACTACTCAGAAACATTTAAATATACAACAGGTATCATCCGTACAGGTATGAATAACAGGCTGGAATATGAACAACAATCAAATAAATTACTGACAGCAATTTTGTCTGTTACCCGCACACACCACAATAGTATTTTCCTAAATATTAGGATCCCTTAACCTGTCTTATCTATAATTATCAAATCCAGTAGATTCACAAGGAACCCGTACCAGGAGTTAACATATCAAACCTGTCCACTACCCCATCTCCTCCACACCTTCCAGGCTATGTCCCATAATATTGGGGTCCCTTCTAACTTATTAAAGTGTACCCATGAAGTGTGGGATCTGCAGTATTGAATGTGGTAAACTCTGAAGGGATAGCAACAAAATTATGTTACATTTTAGTGAGAGGGACCGGATTTTACTGAGACAGGGAGGGATTTGACATGTTTTACTTTATCTATCCCTACCAATACTACTATTTTATGCCCAGGCAGGTGGAGCAGAGGTGGGAAAAAAAAGAAAAAAGAGGGGGGGGGGAATGGGGGGGGGAGTGGAGGGGGGGGGACAGAAAGAGGGGACCAGGAATTAGCTAGATAAGGAGAAGGGGAGAGAAGAAAGCCTCACACATGGGGGGACTCGCAGCCGATGACTCATAAACCAGGTGGACCTACACGTTCAAGGGACATTTTATTGGTTGCCTGGTGGGTCTTGTCTATGAACCCAAAGGTCCCAAATATTCCAATACGACTCAATTTTATTCAGATAAAGATAGAATCCTTTTTCCATCAAAGCAGCTGAAGCTGAATTCTAGGATTTTTTTGTGGAAAAATATTCAAAAGGGCCACTTTAGGAACTTTCGGGATAGATATCCTGGTAGAATCGCATAACTGAAATACTTCCTTCCACAGCTGTTCTAAGACTGGGCATGGCCACCAGATATGAAGATCCGAACCTACCTGACCACATCCTCTCCAGTGCTAGTTAGATGTGTGGTGATATATGTGCAGGACTCAACTATGCAGCCCCTAATTCTGATATGCTCCCAGTATCAGAAAGTGTTAAGTCTAAAACAAATGGGGGAGGGGTGCGCTCAAAAGCAGAGCAGTGAGTGGGACTTAGTCTCTTAGCTTATAACTAATATATTTATTTCTTTATTAGGCAACCTAGTTAGGGAAGGTATATTGCCGTGATAACATATGATTGTATGGAGAGGGGATATTATAAGTGGATCCTCAATAGGATAGGGTATAGGTGTGTGTGCAATGTGGTTCGTTACAAATTGTGATACAATATGTTGCAAGAAACAATGCTTTAAAGTGCAATATACATATGGTGGATACAAACAACAATATGCGGTGTAAAAAACAGATACTTCCTAATTAAAAACAAAACAAATGTTCATTGAATTAATATTCAGTTTATAGATATAAGCAAATAAAAACAAATAAAAACAAATAAAATGAGCATATCTTGGTAATGGTGTTTAACAAATAATTCACTAAGTCAGTGAAATTAACCTGTCAGCATAGACAAAAATACTGAGATATAATTGATAGGAAAATAGACACTCTTATTCAAAACAAAGTCCTTGAAAGGATATGATGATTTAAGTCCAACATGAAATGTAAGGTTTAAAAGTTGTGGCCACAACTATTTGTAAGGGATCCAAAGAGCTCCAAAGAGCTATTTCCTGTTTGGGTAGCTTATGTAGCTTGTAATGTCCCGTTATTGAAAATGGAGTATACGGAGTTCTTTTGGTGCTCACCCCTACCGGACTACCGATATCCCTTACCTCCTCTTCTACTATCGTGGGTTATGGGAAGGTTTGTAATTAACCCGGGATGTGTCTCAGTTCGGCGTATTGCCGTGTAGCTGTGGTAGTGTGTGAGCGTCTCACCTTCAAATTTCCCGGTCAGTCCTTCCTACCCTGACGTCTACACAGAGTAGTCACGTGGTCCTCGGAGGTCCAATCGGATAGCCGTGTTGTTTTTTTAAATGTATATTAATGTCTATGCTGACAGGTTAATTTCACTGACTTAGTGAATTATTTGTTAAACACCATTACCAAGATATGCTCATTTTATTTGTTTTTATTTGTTTTTATTTGCTTATATCTATAAACTGAATATTAATTCAATGAACATTTGTTTTGTTTTTAATTAGGAAGTATCTGTTTTTTACACCGCATATTGTTGTTTGTATCCACCATATGTATATTGCACTTTAAAGCATTGTTTCTTGCAACATATTGTATCACAATTTGTAACGAACCACATTGCACACACACCTATACCCTATCCTATTGAGGATCCACTTATAATATCCCCTCTCCATACAATCATATGTTATCACGGCAATATACCTTCCCTAACTAGGTTGCCTAATAAAGAAATAAATATATTAGTTATAAGCTAAGAGACTAAGTCCCACTCACTGCTCTGCTTTTGAGCGCACCCCTCCCCCATTTGTTTTACACATCCTCTCCAGCACATGGACGAATGGGATGAAGCCATCTGAGCCAATCTCTGCGGAGTATAGTGCCATCTAAGGCAGGCTTTAATATATAGCTCCAGTGAGTTAGCACAATGAAGTGTCTTTTTAGTGAGTAGAAATGCTTGTGCCCAAATCTTTTCATGGACTTGAATTCTCAATTCCCGTTCCTAAGCTCTAAATTGCCATACCTCCCCTGCAAATACATCTTTCATTATTAGTGAGTAATGAATGGATAGGGGCCTCAACAGGGATGAACCAGATTTACACTTCTGTTCCCATATGGTTAGGTCCCTAAGGCCTGACGACGGAAATCCCCAACTAGATAAGAATTTGTGCAGTCTGAATCTTTCAAATTGGAACCATGGAGGAATATGAATGTCCTCTCCTTGGCACTTCGGATCAGCCGGTTGTAGGGAATTTTGATGATATAGATTGGAAATCCTTAGTAAATCCCACTGCCTCCACTGGGAGCCATGTGAGTCTGGAAGGCCCCTCAGTAAACCAGGAATTGAATGGATTGGGGAAGGATGCGGAGCTATTTCCGTATAATGTCTCATAGTTTTCCAGCAGTTAAGGACTTGTTTAACTATTGGATTTAGGATAAGAGAACTATCCGCTTTATAGTACGGAATCAAGGGTAGATCACTGAGAATAATACCAGGTGGAAGGGAAAACTGTTCAACCCTTTTCCAGCCTTGTGTCATGTCACTCGTCTCCCAGTAAGAGATGAGTCAGTCTAGCTGCCTCATAGTAGATGGTGATGTTGGGGAGAGATACTCCTCCCATATGATAAGACCTCTGTAGCGTTTTCCTAGAAATTCTTGGCCTCTTCTCCTGCCAGATGTATCTGTCCATCAGGGCATTGAATTTTTCTAAGAGAGAACGGGGGAGGTTGAGTGGAAACGGAAATAATATAGTATCTTAAGTAGAACGGTTATTTTTTGGGGGTGATAGGGCTTAGTCTATTGGCCCACAACTTACATCTATATTAATGAGGGATATAGGACGGTAGCTCCCACATTGGGAAGGATCCTTATTGGGCTTCGGAATAGTAAGAACCATTGCTTCTAGCAATTCGCTTCTGAATGAGCTTTTCTCTCTGGCCTCCATAAACATCTGGAGTAGCAGGGGTGAGAGATCAAGGCGGAAGGTCTTGTAAAACATGGCCGGGAAACCATCAGGACCCGGAGCTTTTCTATTTTGGAGTTGAGTAATCGAAACTTTCAATTCAGAGTTTGAGAAGGGAGTCTGCAATAAATCTATCTCTTTTTGGGACAAAGTGGGCAAGTTCAGGCCCTCCAGAAAGACTTTAATTTGGTCCCTAGGGGGGTATTCACCCCTTCTGTTCGATTTAGGTTGTACAGGTTAGAATAGAACGTCGCAAATGCCTCCCCAATATCTCTGGGGGAGGTCACTTGAGTATTCCCTGTATTTATGTATGTATTTATGGACAGAAAATGGGACGAAGCCGCCCTACCTCTCAGCTTATTTGTTAGCATAGTGGAGGCTTTATTACCTTGGTAATATTAAAGTTGTTTAAATCTACCTACTGCCTCCTTAATCCTATTTAGTTCCAACTCTTTGAGTCGGTTGCAGAGGGCGTCAATTTCTACCGTCAACTCAGGGGAGGGACTAGTTTTGTTAAGGTTTTCTTTAGTCCTAAGATTGGCCACCGCCATACCAAAAGGTGCTCCCTTTAGCTTTCTAATAGAGGCTTGTTTGTGTATACAAACTCCCCTAATATAAGCTTTGAGGGCTGCCCAGAGTGTTTGGTGAGAGGGAACAGAATTGTTATTATGGTTCAAGTACTCCTGTATGGAGTTCTGAATCAGAGGTTGAAACTCAGGATCAGACCACAGTGAGTCTGGAAGTTTCCAACTCGGGCTGGGAGAGGAACTCAAACCAGAATCCAATGACACCAAAAGGGCATCATGATCAGACCAGGTGCAAGACTTGATCTTAGAATCCTTAAAGATATTTAGCATCCATGTATCTGTGAAGAAGTAGTCAAGCCTTGAATATGAGGTATGAGGTCTAGAGAAATATGTGAAATCTTTGGTTGTTGGATGGCTGGACCTCCAAACATCAAACAGATTGTATTGGGAAATTAGATCTCTGATTTTTTTGGCTGTGGAAAGTGAATATGAGTCTACAATTTTGCCCTGACTAACTTTTTTATCTAGGGAAGGGTCCCAAATCATGTTGAAATCCCCCCCTAACAAAAGTCTCCCCATCTTTATTTTGCAAATATTTTGTAGTATAGTCTTAAGAAACTTAGGCTGATTCTGGTTAGGAGCATATTCATTGACTAACGTATAGACTTGGCCATCTAGTTTGCAAATTAGGATAAGGTACCTGCCTTCAGGGTCTGTTTCAAGATAAATGTTTTCATAGCTAACTGGGCGATGGATAAGGATTGCTACTCCTCTGGTCTTGTCAGAGTGTGAGGTCACCTCGTAATTGGTAAAATGTTGGAATTTAAATTGAGATGATGGGTTATTCGCCCAGTGAGTCTCTTGAGCAAAGATTATCTTAGCACTATTAATTTTCATGTAGTTACTCAAGAGACTACACTTAGTAGAGGAATTCAGTCCCTTACAATTAAGGGATGCAAAAGTTAGAGTAGCTGGAGTACTCCTCATCTTGAGGGAAGTGGGAGAAAGGGGTGGGCCAGAGCAAGATAAGAGAGTTAGGCAAGAGAAAAGGACAAGAAGGAAAGAGAGGGTAAGCTCCACTCCACCTACCTGCAATGGGGCTCTCTGATGCGATAGTCGGGAAGTGTGGGATTTCATGCCGTATCTGTTACTCGTTATGAAGTAAACTGCTGGAGAACCAGTACTTTATTAGCTTGGAGAGTAGACTTAGAAAGGGTTTCATCCAATGGTCTATCGCCTGGTCTAGAGAAGATAGGGTACAAGTATTAGAGGGGCAGAAACTGATATCAATAGAAGGGACTATTAGGCTAGATAAAATTCCAGGTATGATCGATATTAGGGGAAATTGGCGGCACTATTCACCGCCTAACAAGGAAAATATCAAATACCCAGTGGGTTTGCTAATTCCTTGATCTAATCAGGATGAGAAATTACTATGTAGGGGGGGGGAGAGGATCTGAACGAGATCTTATGTCCAAATAACAGATTCTCTACTGCTGGAAGGGATATGGGGGGGCCGCGGGAGGTGTTTAGTGATAATAACTGTCAGGACAATTGTCCAGTATAATTCACCATTTTGATATTGGATATTAATCACATATGTCTGTGCTATATAATATAGAAGTACAATTGATCATGTGTATTTACTTATATATTCAGGTACACATACACATATATATTATTTTTCAGTATTAATATGTAGCTATTAGCTAGTGCTGCTTGTCAGTATATAATTGCTTACTGTGAAGTTTTTTTACTTTATCAATATAATCCATGATTTGTTACTATGATATTCAAGGTCCCCAACATAGCTGCATGATTCCTATCATTATATTACAGGTATAAATATTCACAAATATCCCCATGTTTGTCATACATGGTTCCATTAAGTCTTTTTTTCTATAAACATTAGTGGGGTTCAACCTTGGTTAATGGTCAAATAGAGATACTGACTGACTTGTTTTTCAGAATATATTTACAAAACACATATTTGTCTGTTATAGCTTAGTGATGAGTGCCATCTCTTGAGGGAAAAATATTCTAACTACTAAATCTTAGCTTATTAACAAAAATGTTAATTAATCTGTAATTAGTGTTAGCCAATCAATTATGTGAACCTAACCTTATCAGTTGGGGTGGAGTTAAGCATTTTCCATAAAATACACATTCACCCACAAAAGGGGAAAGGGGAGACAAGCAGACGGCACAAGGGGCCACACTGAGCATTCATGATGACCATACCCTATCCAGAGGAGATGGGAGGCTAAGCTGATAGACAAGTCAGGATAATGGCAAGAGAGGGTCCAGGGGTAACCTAAGAGGGTCTTTTTACACTGAACCCCAGTGAAGGATCCCACAATGTTGATGAAGTATGAAACAAACCTATATGAAACAGTTTTGTTAATATGATGTATGCTCTTTACATTTATATTCAAAGTTTTATTATTGAATCAGGTGAGTTAATCAATTCTGGTTTGCCCTTTATAGTCACAAATATTTTTGTTTGGTAATTCCTGTTAACCTGGTCTTATCTGTCGACAATAACACTGGGTCAATCAGGAATCTGGGAATAATATAATTTTCTTATGGTTTGCCAGAATTATTAGTTGACCTGATTCTTGCCAGCTATGCTGAGAATTTAAATAACAAAAGTTTCTGTTTCTCTATTATACATGCAAGCTACTGCAAGTAAAATAATTTAGTGATTGTTTTCATTAGTTTTAACCTGATAATCATTAAATCATTGTAATGATGTATGCTTATTGATTTGCTTTATTCAAATATTGCTTATTATTTCTAATTCTTTTAATAAACTAAGTTTGCTTATTAATCTGGTCTGAGTTTAATTAACAGACAAATCAGAACTAAAAGGATTCAGGTTTTATACATATTATCCTTTGCAAATGATGTAATTCAATTTAAATTGCACACATTGCCCCGGCAAAGTTGGTAAACGCTATTATATAAATATTGAGTTACATTATCAGAATGATATAGAGGTTCCATAATATTTATTGTGTCTAAACACATAATACACTTTGCGGGTACACTACTATAATAATAATAAAAAATATAATAATAATAATAATAAGGATAATATTCACAACATTATATTTGGAGGCACAGCGGAGAGTTCAAAGGCTCTATTAATTATTATTTTTGTTTTTGAAATAATTAGCATTTATCAGGTTTAAGTGTAAATTTTATATTTTTAAGCAGTAAACAGCACCTTAGAGGGTTTATAACCAAATATTTAGTTCCTATTATCATGCCAATGTTTGTGTTATTTTGAAAATATGATTTAATTATCCTTATAGTTTTATCTCTGCATTATTCTGTTTTCCTTGCTAATTGGAGTTATTATGTTATCGCTTTAGTTGAATATTATAGAGCTGTAATTTATATCTCTGTAATATTTTGATTGCTTAAGTTACTATTGAATGCTAATTATTTTTCCAATCAAAATGCTTTAATAAAGCTAATTTTTGTTATTCATCTGGTGTCGGTATAATTAATAGACTGATAGCAACTAAAAGGATTCAGATTTTGTTTATTATCTTTAACAAGTTATAATAAAAAATGTGTCATTAAAAATTGCACCATTTCATATAATATACTTTTATAGATAAAGGTAATATTCATAACATAACTATAGAGTCAGGAGACTCTTTGCTAAGGAGCTAAAATTAGAGAATTCCCTTCACTTATTTAAGTATTAACTTTTACCGACTTACTTTGCTTGATAGTGAAGGGAAAGCACTATCTAAGTATTAACTATTAAACAAGATACATTTTGGTAAAACTAGAACCAAGGACAATATACATATTAGCACATCAACATTTCAACTAGAAGGGAACATTTACATCAACTAATTTAGGCTAACCTTGTTGGTCTTTCTCTTCTTAGTACAACAGGCTAATTGGACTGCAGAAATTATAAAGGTGTCAAGGGTCTAAGGAGGTTTTTCTTATGTCTATTAAGACCAAATATAGCTTAACATAGGGCGCTGTCTAGTTCACATATCTCTATTCATAGTGTGGACTCTTATAAGAAACTAATACAGGCCCTGTTTCTGTTTCTTGGGTAGTTACTGTATCTAATGTAAGCTAGATAACTATTGAGAGGTATCTGAGAAATAAGTAGGCTCCTAATTAACCTAGTGAGATAGAATAAGGCCCAATGCAAAGCGGAGTTAAGTTCACTTATCACTATATATAGTGTAAATTCTTATGGTACACTAGAAAGGGGCTAAGTCTTTTCTTCTCTAGTAATTACCTTACCCAATACAAGTTTAAATGACTATTGTACTAGGGTCAGTGGGATACCTCTACATGAAGCATAAAAAGGAAATAGACTTGTAAATTAAACACTTTCATAGACATAAGGAACCAAGCTGATAACCTGGAAGAGAAAACTAAGATGGTTAAATGGCCTAAATCATAATACACAAAGAAAATATGGAACATTTTTTCAGATCACACAGCAAGGCACTATAACTCAGTGTGATATCTTCACATGAACTCCTTCTCTTATTTGTTGATGTGGTATCTAGTTAGTCCAGTCTTGGACCATGACCAGTCTAATCAGGTAGTTTCATCTATAGTATGGTCCCGAGGTGGGTTTGGAGTGTCTCCAGAGTTTCTTCTCAGGGAAGGTCTCTGAGGGAGATGGGCACATTCTTGCGCTGTAGCTTGAAGCAATGATGGCGAGGGCCTTAACTCTCTAGGCTTATTTGACAGATTCTGGAGATCCCACTTTTTAAGGAGATCCATCCCCTCATTGATGGTAGAGTACCATTCCTGTTGACAATTAGTTTGGTTGGGTAACCACATCTATACTTGACATTGTGTTGTCTTAGAACTTGTGTGAAAGGAGTGAAGGATCTATGTCTCTGGAGTGTGAATTAGGAGAGATCTGGGAAGACCTGAATAGTTTGGAATTTCTCTGGTAACGATGGTTTGTTTGCCAGTTTTCTTAGAATCCTTTCTTTATGGGTGAAGAAATGGATTCTGGCTAACACATCTCTGGGTTTATCAGCCAAGATGTTGCAGGGTCTTGGGGTGCGATGGACCATGTCTATGAGGAAGCTTGGGGTGTCTAGATCAGCTAGAAATAATACACAGAATTCTTTGATGAAGTTTTCCAGATCTCCAGTTGAGATGTCTTCTGATACTCCTCTAAACCTCAGATTATTTCTTCTGGATCTGTCCTCTAAATCTGAGAGTTTAAGTTCCAGGTCTGAGACTTGGAAGGCAAGATTCTGAGAATAGGGCAATAGGTTTTCGTGATCCACTGCCAGGTCCTCATGTTTTCGTTCCAAGGCATCTGTTCTTTCTCCAATCACCGCCACATCTCTATGCAGCTCTGCTGCAGACCCCTTAATGGCCTTAGTGAGGGTATCTTGTAGAGTGTTCATACGTTTTGAAAGAGTATCCACTATGGTGGTCATCATATTGTCAAGGAGCGGGGTCTGGGTTAGATGCGTTTTAGCCATGGTTTCAGTGTCCAGGTCGTCTAATGAATGGGTATCTTCAGGAGAGGAGCTCCTTTCATCTCTATGGGTAGTTTTAAAATGGTCAGCAACGGTTCTTCTGAGTTAATTCACCTGCTTAGGCTTTTTCTTCTGAGATTGTGACATAATGGGGATTGGACTATTTTAACTTAGGATATCTTAGGTTCTTAGCATTTTATGTGAAAATTAGTGATGTAGAAATGTATCTTTCAGATTCTCACCTCCTTGTGGCCCCTTTTCCCATCCCTAGGCCATTGCGTAGCGCATCATATTCAGCAGGAGAACATCTGGTAACTGGTGTTTAAGGCCTCTCTCCCAGGGGAAAATGACATCTGATGATGATGTGGGAACGGGAAGAGAGGATATGACCCACTGGGAACACCCCAGAGGGAAATGGTAGGAGAGAGGCTCTTACTTATTGAGTGCAGTGACCCAGATATGAGCAGGAGGGGGAGGTCTCAAAACAGTTCAAAGCTTTGAAGTAATAGGGTCTTGGTATGTAAAAGAGGATGTAGTGCCCCTCTCCCTGTGTAGGGTATGAACTGCTGAGGTCTTCTAGGCTTATTGTTGTTACACCCTGGTGCTCTCTACTGTGAACTGTGCTCACTTGCCTTTGGAAGTAAAGGTTGGGTTAAACAGCATATATGGCACTACACATAAGAAATTGTTCAGAATACGGATTTGCTAGTGTAGTAACCAGACATACAGGTCAGGCCTGGTGTTAGAAACCTGTAACATAAAATGAAATGTTAGAACAAATATGAAAGACACTACACCTTGGGTTACGGGCCCAAAGACGATAATGCTGATGCAGCAGCTGTAGATAAGTACAGTGAGTCTGATTACAACTCAAATGATAAACAAAAGGTCCAAGGCTTCTCATATGAGGGCTGTTAATGGCAGTTCTGCGAGGAGGGTGCAGCCCCACTTGTCTCAATGCAGGCTAAAAAGTATGCAGTCACACCTTATTGTATTGCAAAAAAAAAAAAAAACAGAAAAAAAGGAACAAGTGTCCCCTCATAGGTGATAAGGATTGGGGTAGACCAGGGGATTAAGTAGACAGCCCCTTAAAGCAGATTGCACCCTTTATTTTTAGTATTGCCAGTGGCATAGAGAGGGTGAGTACTGGTGTAATGAATTGCAGTGCAGGACCACCGCTCCAAATTACTGCGATACCAGGCGTATATAATGCTGCTCTAATGGTGTAGCAGCTCCTAATACAGTGTAGGGCCTAAAGTGGCGCTTCTTCCCTCTAAGAATTCCTTTCACCCACAAGACTATGTTACCTGGCAAATAAGGGGTGAACCAGGTCAGGTTGTAGTAATGGGTCTCTATGCTGCCGTGTTAAGTGAAGTAGGATAGACCAGCATTTTCAAGCAGGACTACTAGAGGGCCAGTTGTTGTTTGCTTTCTAAAACACTGTTTCTCAGGCCTCTGCAGGAAGCAGATGAGATGGTAATACGTACTGAGAGAAACAAAGTTGTGGTGGCCCAAAACTGTGCTGTGTAGGGGGCTAATGAGAATTTTAATATGGATGTTGCACAATAGGTCTTGAAAACAGCTCCCTCGGAAACAGGGAGAACCTCTGTATAGCGTCTTTCCACTCGTTTATTAACTTTGACTGCCTAGTGCTGCAGGACAGGGGTGAAAATTGCGTTTTTTCGCGCCTTTTGTGGGCCAAGTGTTATAGTACTAGCCCAGCTATATAGTAAAAGGCCTCTGGTCTGCTTACCTATGAGTTCTCCAGAGGGGTTCTGAACAGCTGCTGATGATCTTTTTGCTGCATGTTCAGTCCGGTGATCTCCTTTCCTCTTTTATAGTGGACCAGACCAACAGCAGCTCCGCATCTCGGGAAAGGCCTGTTTGGTAAGCAACAGAACTACAGTTCCATATAGGGGACAGGTGCTGCTTCTATGTCCAGAGCGGAGCCCCGACCCTCCGGACCAAGTTCCCACACTCCTGTCAAACTTGTCCTCCATCTCATCGCCTGCTAACCTGTACGATCGGGTTGCTGATCTCCTCTGCAGCATTGCTGGGCTTGCCAAAGTTTACCAATTGCCGGGTGATTGGATCCGGTCTTTTTGGCTGCTGCTCACTTGCGTCTTGCCCACAGTTGTCGGAGCAGAGCCCCGACCCTCCGGCGACTGCTGCCCGCTGTCAAGACCTCTGTCTTACATTCTTTTCTTTTCCAAGTTCCTCTGGTGCACCCAATCTATAGGCAGGGTCCTCTCCCAGTGTCTGGCCCAATGTTAGGAACAAAGTCAGGGCAAATTTCGAGGAATTAGGACACTTAAAAAATAGGTTTTATTATAAATTTGAGCAGAGCTCCAACTCAATGCGACTATCCTGCGCAGCAGTTAGCTCCGCCCCACTACATTATCTTTTAATGCTTTTGAAAAACAGGTATTGTTATTGCTGGCTATGGTGTATTTAAAAACATAAAAAGAACATAGAAAATAACTACTTGAGCTTTATCCTCTTTATCCAACATAAATTTTAGTGTGGGCCCTCAAAGAAATCTTTTATGTTAACAAAATTAAAGGGACATTATTCCCAAATGTTGCAGCACCTGAAAGTGAAATATTTGTATAAAACTGACTAGAAAATATCATCTGAACATCTCTATTTAAAAACAGAAGACATTTTAACTCAAAAGTTCCCCAGTAACTACATCCCATTGTGAAGGGACTTTAAGAAACCAATCATGATGCTATTCCTTGGACTTGCAAGGGAGCGTGCATCTTTCATGCACAGGCACAGTCATGTTATTTTCTTCCTCAATTTACCACAACTGGTGACCTCAGCACTGATAAAGCTGATTGGTTTTTTTTTGGTTGTTGGCAGCTGACAGTTGTTGAAGGATAGTTGTTCACAGAGCACTTTTGCAAAAAATGTTGTGGTAAAATATCTTCCATTTATACACAGATATGTTCAGGGTATATTTTCTTATCAGCTTTTTACAATTATGCTGCATCACCTTCAAGTGAATCAGCATATACGTATAATGTTCCTTTTAACCCCTTGGCGACCGAGGACGTGTCAGGCACATCCTACAAAAAAATACAGTTAAGGACCAAGGATGTGCCTGACACATCCTCTGGGGTTTCAAGTGGTGGAAACAATCGTGATCGCTTCCAGCCATTTTTAAGGTATTGCAGTGATGCCTCGATATTGAGGCATCACTGCAATACCTTTTTTTACCCATCAATGCAGAAATAGCCACTCTGTGGCCCTCTCTGCATTGGCCAGCGATGGTGCCGAACGTTGGTGGGTGGGAGCCATTGCAGGGAGGCAGGTGGGTGGCCCATCGCTGGAGGATATCTGGTAGAGGGGGCGGGATTGTGCATGGGCGCGGGCACTGGTGCTGGATTGCACACGGGGGCGGAAGCGGGTGGGACCGCTACACTATGGAACTAATAAAGGGTAAAGAGAAGGAAGGAGGGGGGGAATAAATGCTATCCAAGGGATCTGGGAGGGGGTAGGGGTAGGTTATTGAGAGGGCAGCTACACTACAGAAATTTTTATTTTTTTATTTTTTTTTAATAAAAAAAAGCTAATTGTATGGCAAACTGTGTACTGACAGACAGCTGCCAGTACCCAAGATGGTGGCAAATAGGTAGAGGGGGGGAGGGTAGAGAGCTGTTTTGGGGGGGTCAGGAAGGTTGGGGGGATCCTACACTACAGAATATATATTTTAAAAAAGGCCTTTTATTTTAATACTGGCAGACTTTCTTCCAGTATTTAAGATGGTGGGGACAATTGTGGGGTGGGGGAGGGAAGAAAGCTGTTTGAGAGGGGTCAGGGGGTGGGATTTCTCAGGTGGGAGGCTGATCTCTACACTAAACTAAAATGAACCCTACAAGCTACCTAATTAACCCCTTCACTGCTGGGCATAATACAAGTGTGGTGTGTTGCTGCATTTAGGGGTCTTCGAATTACCAAAAATCAATGCCAAAGCCATATATGTCTGCTATTTCTGAACAAAGGGGATCCCAGAGAAGTTTTTACAACCAGTTGTGAAATAATTGCACAAGCTTTTTGTAAATAATTTCAGTAAGAAATTGTGAAAAAGTTAACTTTTTTTTTTAATTTGATTGCATTTGGCGGTAAAATGGTGGCATGAAATATACCAAAATGGGCCTAGATCAATACTTTGGGTTGTCTACTACACTACACTAAAGCTAAAATTAACCCTACAAGCTCCCTACAAGCTCTCTAATTAACCCATTCACTGCTGGGCATAATACACGTGTGGTGCGCAGCGACATTTAGTGGCCTTCTAATTACCAAAAGCAATGCCAAAGCCATATATGTCTGCTATTTATGAACAAAGGGGATCCCAGAGAAGCATTTACAACCATCTGTGCCATAATTGAACAAACTGTAAATAATTTCAGTGAGAAACCTAAAATTTGTGAAAATGTTTGTGAAAAAATTTACGATTTGTTTTTTTTATTTGATTGCATTTGGCGGTGAAATGGTGGCATGAAATATACCAAGATGGGCCTAGATCAATACTTTGGGTTGTCTACTAAAAAAAAATATATGCAAGTCAACGGATATTCAGGGATTCCTGACAGATAGTGTTACAATGTAACTATCGCTAATTTTGAAAAAAAAAAAAAATGGTTTGGAAATAGCAAAGTGCTACTTGTATTTATTGCCCTAAAACTTGGAAAAAAAAGCAAAGAACGTGCAAACATTGGCTATTTCTAAACTCAGGACAAAATTTAGAAACTATTTAGCATGGGTGTTTTTTGGTGGTTGTAGATGTGTAACAGATTTTGTGGGTCAAAGTTAGAAAAGGTTTGTTTTTTTTTTTTCAATTTTTTCATCAGATTTTATAATTTTTTATAGTAAATTTTAAGATATGATGAAAATAATAGTATCTTTAGAAAGTCCATTTAATGGCGAGAAAAATGGTATATAATATGTGTGGTTAAAGTAAATGAGTAAGAGGAAAATTACAGCTAAACACAAACACCGCAAAAATGTAAATGGAAAAGTGCTGTGGTCACTAAGAGGTTAAGCACCTGCAGTATCTGACATTGATGGTTTAGTGTGCGCTATCCTAGCACACTCACAATAAATAATAACCATGGACTTTTCATACAATGTAAAACATCCAGAGATGTTTATGCTCAATGCCACTTTTTGCATTTTTGCCCTCAATTTATAATCTCAATCCAAATGTTGATTTAGCTCTTTACAACAGGCTAAACCAAAATATGAGATTACAGTGAATACTTCTAATAGCTCACAATCTAATGGAGATTGTGGGTTTATCTGAGGCTAAAGGTGAAAGTGTAATAAATGTTCAGTATTAACCATGTAACACAGGAACTGTTGGCTCAATCTAAGAATGAAGAGGCAACAAGGTATTTATTTCCTTTGGAAGCTGAGAACTGTAAATATTAGGGAACAGGGTGTGAGAATTCTCATCAAATGATTACTTTTTACAGACAAGTCACATAATCCTCACCACTACCCTGCAAATACTACTAATTTCTAGACAAATTAATATCCTAATAAATCTTTAGTTTTTAAAGGGAACCAAACATTTTATTACATATTTTTTTAATTATATAATTTTATAAAATGTTATAATTTCTAATGTACAGGAAACTGGTTTGTTTTCTTAATGTTTCTAAAATCACCATCATTTTACATCTAGATTTCTATGATCTTTCAAGCTACATAGAGAGACATAAGACTCAAAATGGAATCCTCCTTAAAATATTTACTTATTCATAGTAAAAATAAAAAATGCCATAAACTTTCATTATTTATTTCGCCCCCTTTTAAAGTAATTGAACTCGGGGGGGGGGGGGGAGAGATTCAAATCTCAATGGATTATATTTTCCAGATTAACAAATCCTGAACTCCCCCGCATGCTGCACAGTGACAGAGGAGATAACATTGCTCAAGAAGCCTTTCAAAAGATAAGACCAAAATCAAGAAAATTCTGCTAAGACAGTTTTAAATGTTTATAAAATGTTTCTTTTGTATTCAGATATTTTGCAATATAGTGATTAAAGGGACATGAAATGTTGAAGCCCGTTATACAGCATTTTATTTTTGCACTTTTATTTTATAGATATATAGAAGATAGATAGATAGATAGATAGATAGATAGATAGATAGATAGATAGATAGATAGATGATAGATAGATAGATAGATAGATAGATGATAGATAGATAGATATATAGATGATAGATAGATAGATAGATAGATAGATAGATAGATAATAGATAGATAGATAGATAGATAGATAGATAGATAGCATATATTATTTTCTTTATTCAATTTTAATTAAACATTTTTATGTGTGCATAAAATCAAAATCATGCAATTAACTATAGCAAGTTCTATGCAATAATTGGGTCAAAGAGGTTTTTTATACATATATATATATATATATATGTTCCAAGGTTGTAGCACTCTCTGTTCCAATCTACAGCTGCGGGTGCCATCCAATCTTCCCTACAATAGTTAACCAAGAGATGCACTCGCCGTAATTCAAAAGTGATGTTTATTGATATAAAGGTGATCGTTTTCGGGGTGTAACCCCCGTCCTCAGACCCCTGTGTGAGTAAATAAGATAATAATAATCTATTGGTTAACTATATAAATATATATATTATATTATATATATATATATATATATATATATATATATATATATATATATATATATATATATATATATATATATATTTGTAGCAAAGATGTGCACTCTCACTTATCCACGGCTGCCAGGGTGCTAGTGGAACTTGAATACAACAGAACAAAATACTTGCACTCACTGGTCTTTTTTTGAAAAACTTTTACTTAGAACAAAAACTGTGACGTTTCGAGGACAATATATCCCCTAACATTTCACATGACTTTATGTACAGTATATCCTTAAAGAAACAATACTTCCATTTTTTTATTTGCATATTAGTCACTGCATTGCAAAAGATTTGTGTCCAGAAAAAATGTTTTAAAATGTTGTTAGAATATACAGTATATATGTTGTTTTTCAAGTTCAGAAATCAACTCACACCTTGAAAAGCCTCTTAAATACTGTTTATCTTACTCTGCTGTGACCAATTATAAACAAACAAGCTCCTGTACATATTAAATGGACGTGAAACTTTTGCTTCGTTCCCTTGGTATCCTTTGTTGAAGAAACAGCAATGCACATGGGCCAGCAAATAACATGAGGCATATACAGCTCTGGAAAAAATTAAGAGACCACTGCAAAATTATCAGTTTCTCTGGTTTTACTCTTTATATGCATGTGTTAGAGTAAAATGAACATTTTTGTTTTATTCTATAAACTACTGACAACATTTCTCCCAAAATTCCAAATAAAGAGAGACAGATGGATAGATGGATGGAAAGATAGACAGACAGACAGAAAGATAGATAGATAATAGATAGATAGATAGATAGATAGATAAATAGAAAGATAAAATACATCAATTGATCACTGCATTGCAAAATATTTAGATACAAAACAAAGGTTTTAAAAACATTTAAAACTTTTTTTTTAATATTGTTTTTGGATGAAAGAAAGAAAATAAAATTGTGGGTAAAATGATGTTTTTTTTCTGCAAAATTAAATTTTTTTCCAGTCATCGTTATATGTCCTATATATTTGACCTTATTACAAAAAATAACATGAAGATCAAAACAATGTTATGAAAAAGTAATCCACAAAGGAAAATAAGACCATGAGAATTGTGAATGAGAAGGAAGTTACCATAATCATTATAGCCACTTTGGAATTCCTCTTAGGATTCTGTTTATGTGAGGCCTTTTAATTCCACTGTCTAAACATGACATCTTTAACTCAATTACACTTCTTTTTGAAAAATGGCCTTGCCTTTTCTGGCAGTGCAAGAATTTGCTCTCTGCCCACTTAAAAGGTTATCATGTGTGCTCTAGAATGGCGAAATAAAGATTTTATTCCCCTTTCATCTGCTCGTAAGT